>NC_143572.1:192500-385000 GCF_054136105.1 Typopeltis vanoorti | reverse complement strand
CCTAGTATGGCCTGTTCCGGCCTTAGAAATCACCGTTGAATCGTTTAAAAGGACGTCCTGGTTTTCTTTTTCCTAATGGCTTGTACTTTAAGGCTTGTTTTGGTAATCTTTCTGTTTTCATTCTTTGAACGTGTTCCATCCATCTATGTTTATATTTTTTAATTTTTTCAAATACTGGTTCTGGGTTTAATTCTTTCATAATATCTTCGTTTCTTTTGTGATCAAATAGGATATATTTTACAATTTTTCTCATAAACTTCATTTCTGCTGTTGTTAATCTTTGTTTGTCTTTTTGTTTTATTGTCCAGATTTCGCTTCCATACATTAAGACCGGTAGGGCTAATGTATTGTATACTTTTAGCGTGGTTTGTTTTTGAACTAGGTTTGGTTTAAATATAGAGTTAATTACTCCTGTTATTTTTAAATATTTTGCAATTTTTATGTTTATATCTTTTTCATTTTCATAAGTGATCATACATCCTAGGTACTTAAATGAATTCACCTGTTCTAAGATACTATTATAGTTCTTGCTGGATCTTGTCCTTTAAAGGCCATAGTTTTTGATTTTTCCGTTGATATTATCATACCATAATCTTTGGATATCTCATAGATTTAAAATAGCTTTCTGTAAGTTATCTTCAGAATTTTTAATTATTATTTGGTCGTCTGCAAAGAGGACAGTATTTAAGTTAACTGTTAACTGTAGGTGAAAGTTTAATTCCTTGATGTAAATTTTACCCCATTTTATTATTATTTCATTTAAGTAGATATTAAAAAAAAGAGTTGCTGAGAGGGGACATCCCTGTCGGACCCCTTGGTTTATCTCTCTTGTATATGATAGCTCATGATTTAATCTTATTTGTATTTGATTATTTTCATATATACTTGTGACAGCTTTTAGGATATTATTTGGTATTTGTCTTTCTTTTAATATGTTAAATAATATGTTTCTTTTAACTTTGTCAAATGCTTTTTCAAAGTCAATAAATGCAATATGTGTTTCTAAATTATATTCTCTTCTTTTCTCTATTATTAATTTTAGGCAGAAGGCTGGGTCTATACATGATCGTCCTTTTCTAAATCCATTTTGTACCTCTAGAATAAAGTTTTCGGAATATTTCATTAGTTTGTTATTTAAGATTCTGCTGTATATTTTATAACATGAATTTAGTATACTGATACCTCCATAGTTTTTAGGGTCATCTCTATTACCTTTCTTAAAGATAGGAATCACAATTGCTTTTTTCCATTCTATTGGGGGGGGGGGATACCAGTTGAGTAAATTTTATTTAAAAATAACAAGAGTCTTCCTTTGAATTTTGTTCCTGCGTATTTATATAGTTGTGAACCTAGCTTATCTTCTCCAGGTGATTTTCCGTTTCTTGTTTCTTTCAGGCTGATTTCTAATTCTTCTTCAGTTATTTCCTTTTCATTTTCGTTAATTGTTTGCCAGTTGTCTTTTTTAAAATATTTGTTTGTCCACAGTTCTGTGTAGTAATTTAGAAATTCTTCTAATTTCAATTCACTATTTAATTTTATGTTTTCTTTGGAATCTGCATTTAGGTGTTTCAAAATCTTATATACATTGGGTCTTATTTTATATAAATCATGTTCTAAATTAGAAACAAATTTATTCCATGATTCTCTATGTCTTTTTCTGACTTCTCTTTTAGCTATGGCTCTTATTCTTTTATATTCTATTTCATCTTCTAATCTTTTATTCTTAACCATTTGTGATAGGCTTCTTTTTTCTTTTTGATTATTTCTTTGATTGTATCATCCCAGATCTTCAGTCTTTTATTTAATTTTTTGGTCTTTCCTAAGCTTTCATTTGCTGCTGCATTTAGTATCGTTTTTATATTAAGCCATTCTATTTCTATTTCTTCATTTTGTTTTATTTTATATAGATACTGGTTAATTCTTTGTTCATATAGCCATTGTACATTTGTGTCATTCTATAGTGTAGTTTTATAAACAAATGTTTCAATTTTTCTTTCTGTTCTTGTTACTTGTAGCCATTTAGGGGTAATCTTAATTTTATTTTAACAAGGAAGTGGTCACTGCTTATTTCATATCCTCTGTGAACTCTAACATCTAGTGAAAATTTTGATGTCTTTTCATTTAATATGAAGTAATCTAATATTGATTTCCATCCTCTTTCTGCCAAATATATTTATGTATGTCTTTATGTTTATAGAAGGAATTCATTATTTTTAGGTTATTATAAAGTACAAAGTCAATCAATTTTTTACCATTCCTGTTTAGAGTATGTTCTCCATGTATTCCTATATTATTATTAATTTTCGTGTTTCCAATTCTTGCATTTAAGTCTCCTGCTAAAATTATGTAATCATTTTTATTTATTTTATTACATATGTTTTGTAGCTGATTATAAAAATCAATATTATCCTGTTCTCTTCCTTCTTCTGGGGCATATAAACCAATTATTGTTAAATAGCCTCTATCTATTTTTATTCTAGCTTCTATTATTCTTTCATTCCATAATTTATAATGTTTTAACTGTTTTGAAAGGGAGTTATGAATCCAAATCATGACTCCTGCTTGTGCTGTTTGGTCTCTGTCGACTCCACTGTATATCACATTAAAATTTTCAGTTCTCATAGTTCCTTTTAATTTCTTTTTTGTTTCAGTGATTACTGCTATTTTAAAATTTCTTTCATTTAAGAACTGGTCTAATTCTATTTCTTTATATGCTATTCCTCTTACATTCCAGTTTGCTATGTGTATTATATTTTGTCGTTTCCATTTTCGTTTTCCCTTTTCCATTCCAGGGTCGTTTCCCATAGATTCAATCCGATTATCTTTTTCTGTCAGCTTACAAGTATGGTTATGTTCTCCATGTCAGGGGACCAGCCTGACGATGGAATAGTTCAGTGGTAGGGCTGCTACCTTAAGGCTTCTGAACTCGCCTTCTTCCGAGTTTAAACCCATAGGAGGAATAGGGTATATTGAAGGGGAAAGGGTATATTATAGAAGAAATATAGTAAGGTTTATAGAGACGACATAGTTGTAAGGCCAGAAATGAAAAGACCCCATGGCCCTCGAGTACTCTAATAGCACAAGGGTCATAAAGTAAGAAGAGTTGGCTGATAAGGCCTTATAGGAAAGATTAAAGTAAGTGGATCTTCCTCAAAGTAGAAGAAGGAGAGGGTAGATCCAGCTAGGGGTCCATGGGAGTGCCGCTTCCCTTATAATCAAGATGATTGCCCCTTATGGCCTTATTATCATTTCATACATATTTTTTATTCTGATTATTGTAAAAATTATTATTATTACAAAATTATAAAAATTTTATAATTTTTATGTCTTTTCTGTGTGACAGAGAGAAGTGAAATCAGTCAATAATAAATAAATATCTAATTAATCGAACTCTTCCCTCCTCTTGATATAATCGATAATATCTATAAGAATATTGTTATAAAAACTATGAATGCGATTTGAAGTTAGAGAGGGAATGATTGATGCTTTATACAGGAGCAGCGGGAAAGAATAATGGTCACCAATTAAAAGAGAAATTGCCATGACAGAAGATTGTTCAGTTGATTTCTAGATCAGACCCATCCAAATATATTGAAAATGAAAGGGCTCTCGATTATGTATTTTCCACCTTTCCATAACCTATTAAAAGAAGTGTAATCATTTCAAGAGAAAATCTTGTGTGTATCGATATTATCGGAATCAGAGGTTCTTTGATTATCTGGTGATTTTCCAAGTTGTGCAGAAAACTTTTCCATTATTATGTTTAATGAGATAAAAGCAACACATCATCGACGATTGCTTTATGGACTAGGATAGATGCTGGCTAATTAGCAAGATCTACATGTAGCTAATTAGATATTAGATGTGAATAAAGCAAGAGGTGTGCACAGATGATACAAGATAAGGCGATAAATTACAAATCATTATTTGATAAGTTCTAATGATAAGTGATAAAGCGATAAGATGACGGATGAGTGATACAAGAGAATATTCAGTTCTAGGTAACAAATCTTTAGCAAAGTTTAGAAGGATACTGACTACTGCTACCCATTGTTTGTTAAGATACAAGACAAAGCTACGAAAAATGAGAGTGTGAGATGAAATGCGTTGTTCTGGATTGTTGAAAATAATTTGTTTAGATCGTTCATGTTGAAGTTGGAGGAGAAATATTACATTCAAGTTAAGCTTTTTTTAATGTTAAGTGAAGTGAAAGAGAGTAGCAGAATCGTTTCCTTTATTCGATTTGCCTCTGACCTCTTCTCTGTCAATTGTCAAACCTGTCTACTGGTGGTTTAGCCTATTTCCAAATAAAAAGCATCTCTGACGTATCCTGCGATTATTCCCGCAACAAAAGGGTACTTAGCGAGTTGGATTGCTGTGCTCATTGGAGCGAAAGGAGATCTTATTAAGGTGGTCGCTATGGCTGTTTGTTCCTCACACTGTATGTGCGTGTGTCCGTTGACTTCTTTCCAAGCAGTGTAGATCCACCCTTTAGTGGTAAGTGACCGTCATCGCATCAGATTGTGAAACACAATCACCCCCTGCCTTGGTTATTGAAGGGAGAGCATTATGTTAGGCGTCGAAGCCGAGGCCCTGCTTTCCGGCACCCTCTGTTTTTCCGTACCGAGTAAGTGATATCCTTCAAGTGCATGCAGTAATACTTAGCAACACCTATACCTCCTCCACTTCAAGGGTACAGTAGTGAAAACCGTGAAGCTTCAGGCTGACTACCAGTTAGCACAGGAGCCAAAATCTATCTGTAACGAGTCTGGAGGTTAGCTGGCATATAAATTCTGATCTATATATTCTGCAGGTCGTGTTTGGAATAGAAAAAGGGAGATCGAGAAACAGTAAGTGGAGGCACTGTATTTCCTCTCACCGCAAATCCCTGCTCTGACCTTTTACCTAATTCTGAATAAAAAATTAAACATATAAGAAACAATGATAGCGACTGAAAGAATTCATCCTCGAAAATCTCTTTCAACAAAAAAGACTAAGCTAGTCGCAATACACCAAACCATACCAGAATACCCCCCCCAGTAAAGGGAAACAATCCCTTTCACATCTACCACTTGACCAACATTCGTGGGATAAACGCCAATATAAATAGGATGACACCTTCACAGTCATCCGAATTAACCGAAACCGAAATTATAGCTACGACAAGCATAGTTGAACATCACTGTCCAAATTACATAATGAGAGATTCCTTTTGCAAAAATAGTACAATCAGCGCCTCAGTGATGTGTTAATATAGAATTAGAATATGCTGCTTTCATTTCCTGTTGATTAAGGTTTCCTTTCTCCATTCTGCAACATTCATATTTACCACTCCCCAAATTCTGAAATTGACTTCTTTACTTTCCTATCCATGAAGTTCGACTTTCTGGAATGCAGCTCTCCAGATAATTTCACAGACATTATCCATCATCTTCATCCATCATTTTACCCCAAATTCTCTCCACTCTCCAAGCCTGGTTCATACCAAAGCGGTTGATGAAAAGAAAAAAACATAAATATCGCTGTTCGCAGGTGACATACAACAAGAACTCAAATGTAGTATTCATTCCATCTGAAACACGCATTAAATGAAAAAATAAATAAATAAAAAATCTTCCAATCCAATCCTACTTTATAATGACTTATAGTCAAAAATGTATCCAAATAAAAGTGGTGCCTTCTAGGTTCTTGCAAAGGCTATTGGTAGTAACTTTTCTGTTCACCTACGCTTCCAGCTTTCTCTCGTCCAGGTGACACCATTGTTTCAGCCCTTAAGATAAAGTCAACATCCTGACAACTCTTCAAGCTCCTGAATAAAATAAGTGATCAATGCAAATTTCCCCCTGCCACACCCAAAAATTGCCCCTGCCACACCCATATTCCAGCTGTTGTTTTTCGACAAAATGAAATCAGAATCGTTTCTTCAATTGTACTCAAACGTTGTACTTCCGAGCTAACTCATCCCATATTTCCTTTACAGTTATCCATATTTAACTAGCACCTATCTCAATACGTTGCAGAAAACATTCATCCCACCTGTTCCAAAAAGGAGATAAAAGTCTGACCGATTACCATCACTTAACTATTCTTCAAAGAAATGGAGAAAATCATCAATACTGAACTTCTCCAATACTTAGAAGCCCACCAGTTAAACCTCGACCACCAATATGGAATACTCCGTTCAAGATCCACAGCTAACCTCTTAGCCAGCATTATCCACCACTCGAAAGGTACCTGAAAAACTCAGCTCTTCACATTTCCAGTGCCTTTAATCACATTTGGCATTAAGAACTGCTAAGCAAATTGCCAACCTTTGGGCAACCTTCTACCCTCTGTAACTGGATAGCCAGCTTTCTCTCTGGTTATTCAATGTGTGTCGTGATGGATGACTTAGAGCTTCGCCATCAATGTTAGGAATGCCTCAAATTTCTGTCCTATCACTTATCGCCTTTTTCCTGCATATAAGAGTTATTCTCAATCGGTAATCCTATTCATGGCTTTGCTGATGATAGTATCTTCCATTCATCTCACTCACTTGAGAAACGATGCAGTAGTGAGATATTTCAAGCTGAGACCTCTAAAAATACTAGAAAGTCGTTTCACTCAAGACGTTATTTTGATCCACCCAAACTTCTAGTCCTCTGGAAATCCCAAATTAGTCGCTCCTTTGAAAATAGTTTGTATGTTTGGACGAATTTGGAGTGATGCACCTGAAACCTTCCTAAAAATTCTCGATGCTATCCAGAAGAGAGCAATCTGCTCATAGATTAATCTCTCCTTCACAGAAGCGATATTTCAGCAGTGTATCTTTTTCAGAGATACTTCTAGGGTCAATGCTCCATTGAATTGGCAGCTATCAATGGAGCAATGTACCCAGTGACTCGACAAATTCCATTCAGTCGCCAAGCATTCCTTTACGCTGCAACTATAAACTCATCGAACCTGTTTCTGTTACTATAATTTTGTTCATCCAAAACGGTAGTAATAATTCTTCATCGGTTGTAGGGAATTTTATGAAGTTGGGATTTAACATTTTTCGGATTATTTCAGTTTTATTTCAGTCGGATAATTTGTTGGGAAGATTAAATCAAACCAAAGTTATATATGTTTATATAAATTAGACAAATAACTAAGGAGACAGAGTTCTTTGAATAGAGAGTTGCGGCATTATGGTATTCCTCTTTTTCTGTTTTCTCTCTCTCTCTGAAAAACAGAAGTTTGGTAATATTGACGTTCGGAAACAAAAGAATGAACTATTTGAAATTGCATTGTCATCAAATGTACATTCACTACTCATGCTTGCATTGTTATGCAATAATTTTTAGTTTTAGGTTTAGGATTTGTTGAGAAAAGTATTTTTGCTATTTTTAAACAGAAGACTGATTAATGCCTTCATGATATGATCGAATGTTTTATTTAAAAGAGATTCAAAATTATAATAATTTATAACCTAATGAAATTTATTGCAGTTTGGTAATTGGATCTCCGTTAAAATTTGTTGAGTTACTGAACCGTTTTTAATGGAAAATATGTCTGCACTATCCATGCGAATAAAAACGGCTTTGACTTCAATTGTTTTGAAAATCAATTGTTTTACTATACAATGAAACCATTTAACACTGATAACTGAAACGTACCGTATATTATCACGTATAATGCGAAATAATTATGGTAAAAAATACTACTTAAAGTTAGGGGTTCGCATTATATGCGGATCCAAAAAATTATAACATCTTATTAGACTTGCACACACAATATATATTACCTAATGCCTATGCAACCAAATCTACTTGACCCACTCGCATTCGGCGACCGAGCGCGCATCGTATCTAATGCACATCTGAATTGCATTAAACCAGATGCACTGGGTTGAATAATAATAATAATAAAAAAAAACACAATAAGTTCAACGCAAATATTTGTGTTAAAATGAAAAGGAGAAAAATAAGTTATATCGGTTTTGAAAGACAAGGAACTTGTGAACAATTATATTGTTAGCCGATTGCTCACTACATGCTAATCACTGTTCTAAAAAAATAGGACGTTTTATTATTATAAAAAGAACTCTATAAATTTATTTTCAAAGGAAAAACATGTCGTGTTTCATAGACTTCCTTTTTGCACGAGTTACTCACGGTAAATAATAGACGAAAACAAGAACTGTATGTCGTTGACTCCTCAACCGATATCTTGATATAAATTCGTTATTTTGGCATTGCTATTTCTTGAATAACACCAGTTTTTCTTGATGCAGAGAAATAATTGACGGAGGAAAAGAAGGCACCCAGAATTATATGCACGTCAAACTGGTTTTCATGCAAGTATTTTTTGTGGTTGCTTTAATAAATCTTTCTTGATTTAAACTTCAATGTACTAGCATGGAATGGTGTGGAAATATCTGTTAACGAAGGAGAACGAAATCCATTCAATATTAATTGGGAAAGTTTCTATTACAGTGTAACTAAACTGTTTATCGTTAAGACGGTCTCCATCATGCATTCTGTATAAACAGCACTGTTAACTATTAAAAAATTCTGTCCCATCTAATATGATTTTGTATTTCTTTTTAGCTGGGCAGTATCCAGTACCATTTTTGACTGCACAACTGATATCGACTCCGCACTTCTAACTGAAGCCATGGCAGAGGAGGAATAGGAGGGTATGTTCCATTCCACCTCTTCATCATTCCATTCCTCCTCATTGTCTGTACATGGTGGCCATGGAGTGGAAATGATGAACCGGGAAGGAGACAGGATTTTGGACTTTGCAGTAGCGTTTGATCTGGCAATTGTGAACTCCTTCTTCTGTAAGAGGGAAGAGCATTTGATAACATTTAGAAGCGGCAACAATAGCTCACAGATTGACTACATTTGACTAGAAGAAAACATTTTAAGGCAGCAACAAATTGCAAAGTAATCCCAACAGATCAAGTGCTGCAGCAAAACCGGCTGCTGTGCGCAGACTTTAAAATAAGATCGAAGATAAGAACCTTTGGAAGCCATGGCATGAAAACAATTAAGCGGTTTCGCTTAAAAGAAGACAGTGTGAGGAACCGTTTTAGGAAGAAAGTGTTAGAGAGGATTTCGGATGGATTAGAAAGTGTACAAGACTGGTGGAGACATAATTCCAAAGTAATTCTAAGCTGTGCAATTGAGGTGCTTGATGAAACATCCGGAAAGATTAGAGAGCATAAGGAGGGTTGGTAGTGGAATAATGATGTAGAAGAAGCAGTGACGGGTAAGAAAAAGGCAAAGCAGACGTAAGGTGAGTTAAGAGTGGAAGAGGACAGAGAGGAATACAGAGAGAAAAAGCGAGAAGCCAAGAGAGTTGTTGCACAGGCAAAGGCCATGGCATATCAAGATCTTTATGATCAATTAGAAACAAAGGAAGGACAGAGAAATATTTATCAATTGGCAAAATGTAGAAATAAGGCATCAAAGTACATCGTACATGCGAGGCAGATCAATGACTCTGGAGGAAGGCTATTAAGGAGGGATGTGGATATAAGAAACAGATGGAGAATATACTTTGAAGGGCTTTTGAATGAAGAAAAAATGCAAGGACTCACAGAGAAGTGAGGGGCCTTATGAGGCGATGATGCAGAAAATTAGTAGAGTGGAAGTAAAGAAAGCCATAAAGAGCAAGAAGAATGTAAAATCAGTGGGCCCCCTGACAGTATCCCAGTAGAGGCATGGAAGGCACTGGGGAAGAAGGAATTGAGCTGTTGTGGGACCTGTTAATAAAGGTTTGTCATCAGGAAAATATACCCGAGGAATGGAGGGAAGGTACTCTTGTCCCCACCTACAAGAGTATACGGGATGCACAAGACTGTAAGAATTACAGAGGAATAAAGTTGATGTCCTACTCAATGAAAATCCTAGGGAGGGTTCTTGATGGAAGAATGAGGAAGGAGGTGGAGATTGCAAAAGAGTAATTTGGCTTCAAGACTGGTCGATAGACGACAGATGCTATCTTTAGGGTACGACAGATAATGGAAAAGTTTCGAGAGAAGCAACAGGAGCTACATCTGGTATTTATTGATCTGTAGAAAGCTTATGATAGAGTGTCAAGGCAAGAAGTTTGGAGGTGTCTGAGGGAGAAGAAGGTACCGGAGAAATATATCAGGTTGGTGCAGCAGATGTACAGAAATGTGAAGACAAGAGTTCAAACCTGCCTGGGAGAGACAGAAAGGGTTCCAGTGACAGTTGGCTTGCAACAAGGGTCAGCATTAAGTCTGTTCCTGTTTAATATTGTGATGGAGATGGTGACGGAGGAAGTGAGAGAAGACGCGCCTTGGACTATATTGTATGCAGATGACATCGTGCTGTATGCAAAATCAAGAGAAGAAGTGGCAGCCAAACTGGATAGTTGGAGGAAAGTACTGGAAGAGAGAGGTATGAGACTGAGCAGAAGTAAGACCGAGTATATGTGTTGAAAAGTGGATGGCAGCCAGGAGATAGATCTGGAGCTGGAAAGAATTGTCATCAGGAAGGTCAGTGACTTTAGATACTTAGGTTTAGCAATGAAAGAGGATGGTGAGGCTGAGAAGGAAGTGGGATGCAGGATACAAGCAGGATGGAGGAACTGGAGAGAAATGGCTGGAGTGCTATGTGATAAGAGGGTGCCGATCAAACTAAAAGGCAAAATCTACAGGACAGTAGTGAGACCAGCTAATGACGTATCCTTTGGAAACTGTGGCCCTGAGGAAAAATAACATCAGCAGGATGGAGGTAGCGGAGATGAGAATGCTTAGGTGGATGTGCGGTGTGACCAGAAAGGATCATCTAAGCAAAGATACAGGAGGCAAGGTTGAGATGGTTTGGTCATGTGATGAGGAGGGAGGAAGAGTATGTGGGAGGAAAGGCCATGCAGATGGATGTGCAGGGGAAGAGAAAGCGGACGGCCAAAGAAGAGATGGAGGGAGATGGTGGAGGAGGACTTGAAGATGAAGAACTTGGATGTGACTACAGCCCAAGACAGGAACTCCTCACCACAAATAGCCCAAGACGCTGTGAGGAGACTCACCACAAACAGCGACCCTACTTAAGTGGGAAAAGCTGCAGATGAAGAAGAATACAAAATCTGTAATAATTGCTTGCGTTTCTAAAATTAGCACAAATTGGGACATGTTGGAATCCAAATATTTGACAGCACTAATTAAAAATTCTATGAAGATAACAAACAGAACTAAAATGGTTAAAACAATACCTCTCCGAGTCCATAATTGGAGGTGATGCTAATTATGGATGGATTGCTTGTGACTGGATCACACCTGAACATCACTCCAGATACCTCACAAGACACCATTTCTTGTCACTGGCCTGCCAGTAAACTGTCCACAATCCCTAGATTTAAAAGAAACTCTTATTTCGCTTTCAAAAGTAGATTACCAAAATAGATTACTGCCTTTTTATTTTTATTCACAGCAGTTTAGACATCAATAAATTTAGATGCACTTTAAGAAAAGTTAATTCTAAACTCAAACGTTTTAGTTTACTTATTTATAGCAACGAGGAAACTTTAAAAAAAAATGACAGTTGGTGTGTAAAAGAAAACGTTTATTAAACAAAAACTTCCATTAACTATCTTGTTTTTCCTCCGTTACTTCAAATATCCAAAGCTCTCTCAGTCAGCTGTCAATCACCCATCAAACTCCTCGGCGAGTATGCGCACTCAATGAAAGTGGCTAGCAAGAAGTTATGTATAATTGGTGACGTGTCGTCTCCGTTAGCGTTACGAGAATGCCTTTACTAAACACAGCACTTAATAATTTTAAACCGCAATAAAATTTCTGAAAGTAGCACAACTATCCAAATCCATTAAGTACATATTTTTTTGTTCTAAATGTTTGACATTTCATTTTGACAAAATAACATCAATGTCGTGCACATCGCAAGTGCTGACAGTACGTATTATGAAACCAAAAGCAATAATGTATTGACATAAACAATTTATAAAAATATTCATACTTTTAAATTATGACTATTTTTACAAAACGCTCATTGATATAACATCAATAATTCCTCCACTCAGTACTAAGCTCGTTGGAACACGTGCAGCTGCTGCTCAACATCCCTTCACAGTACACCTAGAAACAAACAGAACACGTTTCTTTTCCTCCACCTTCATCCCTGCAACTGCTGCACTGTGGAACAGTTTTTCACCTGCTATGTTTTCCGTGGAATACAATTTACAATCATTGAAATCAAATGTAAACAAGTTCCTCCTTTCCCAACCCACTACTCATACACGTTACTAATGTACTATAACAGTGGTGGCGAACCTTTTTATGTCCGCGTGCCAAAAGTACAAATCAAGTTGCTGACGTGCTGCCCGGCACGTCAGCAATTAATTAATACAACACTATTTAATTAATTGACATTAATTAATACATTATTTAATTGCAGAATTTTAATGAGACAAGTTTAAAAATTAATATAGAATTTAATAATAATGAAACACAATTTGACATACACATTGTCGTATTCAAATCAATATTAACCTATTATCAATTTATTAATTTATCAATATATCAATTTATTAATGAGATTTTTGCTGTTGTACATTAGATGCCAAGTGCTTTATATCAAGTTCATATTTTGTCACTTTTAATAATACACACGAGGTTCATCAGTCATTCCATTTTTTACATTGTCTTTTATAAAATTTATTTTAAAAAAAATGACTCACAAGCATATGTAGAGGAGAAAATTGATAATATAGCCAGAGGAAATATTGAGAACCAAGTTCTCAATATTTCCTCTTCTGCATTCTTTTTAATTGGCCCCAATAATCGATCATTTTCCATTATTTCCAAGTCATTTCTCAAATTGACAAACTTTTGTTTCCATATAGAACTAGATTGAAAATCGATTAGCTGCATTTCTCTATCTTCCAAATTCAGCCACTCGAAAATCTCCAAATTGAGTTTATCTGTTGATGTTGTGTCCGGATGCAAAATAAATTTTGATGTCTCCGCAAATTGCCTGAACTGCGCAAATCTTGAAGAAAATTCGTTGATTATCGACTGAATAACTGTAGAAAACTCTTTTGTCAAGTTAACTTGATCTGTTTTTTCATGGGATTCTAGATCTGCTAAGCCTTTTTTTGTATTTGGAAAATTCAGAAGGTATTGGAAATGACATCACGATTAAAAATTGGTAATTTAGCTTCGAATGCTTTGATCAAATCAAACATGGCAATAATTGTGTTGTTAGCACCCTGCAGTTTGACATTTAATTCATTTAAATGTAAACACAAATCAGTAAAAAACATTAATTTCGAAAGTCATTCGACGTTCATTAATTGATTGTATTTTTCAAAGATTTTCTCATTATGTAAGAAAAGTCTGACTTCATCTAAACACTCAACACATCTTTGAAGAACTTTCCCACGACTTAACCATCGGACGTTGTTGTACATAAGTAAACCATTGTACACCGAGTTTACTTCACTTAATAATTATATGCATTTTCGTTTATTTAAAGCGCGTGCCGATATAAAATGACCTATTTTGTTACAATGCTCATAATATGTTCCAGTGGCTTGAAAGTAGTTTTTGCCTATAAAACCTGCTGATGTATAATACAATGAAAACCCAGAACTGAATGTCCAATATATTTGGTAAATAAATTGACGAACCCATTTTCCTCTTCAGTCATACTGCGAGCACCATCAGTAGTTACTGATACAATTTTGGAGGGATCTGTATCTCTTTCAGCAAGTGCATTTACAACTGCGTTGCAAATATCTATTCCTTTTGTTGTTGTTGCTAATGGTGTTAAACTTATCAATTCTTCTTTGATGTTAATCCCAACACAATAACGAAAAAAATTTGCTAAACGAGCTGATCATATCTTTTATTCTTTGAATATTTTTTTCCTTGTTTTCAAAATCTTCAAAGAGAACTGGTGCGCATTTTAACCATGCTTCTTTTATATATTCCCCATCACTAAAAGTTTTCCCGTGTTTAGCAATTATATTTGAGGCAAAAAAACTAGCACCAGTTATATTTGAACGACTGCCGATAAATTTCATTAGGGTTGACTGGATATTCCTATTTTTAATTGCTCGAGCAATAAAATCTTTCTGTTCGTCCTTGCTTTTCTCAAGGAGCGATTTATGGTTTGTCTCATAATGCTGTTTTACTGACGACGTTCTGCACACAACTGTCCCGGAACATAAAACGCATATTGCTTTATTGTCTTTGTTAATCATGCCGCACTCTTCAGTCCACCAGCTTTGGAACTCTCTGCTGCTTGAATGTGATAATTTTCGTTTTTTTTTTCATTTTCACCAGCCATGTTCGGTAGAACTGTAACAAAATAATTCACAACTTAAATCAAATGCATTTTTTATAGTTTCAAAGAAATCAGCATTTTACTATATGCCTAAATTAAATTATCTTTATAATTCCCATTTACAACAGCAAAAACAAAACAGTGTACATGCGCAACAACAATGCACTTGCCGCTGCTTATTTCTGCCTACTGGCGGATGCGCGGTGCGAAATGCATAATGAACGCACGTCCGATTAGAAAAGAGAAAAGTCAGGGAAACCTAAGGATCAGTCGTTCTCAATTCGTTTTCTGTAGACTGTATTTTTATTTGTTCTTACTGTATCAGAGGGCTTAGTCCCAGCAAACTTACTCGTAAACACTGTTATCATTTTTTTAAAGTTCATACATTAAACTAACATAAGTATTAATATTATATAAATTAAGTGGATATTAAATCCAACATTATTTCAAAGCCGACTACAGTAACTATAGAATTTTCGTGGGAAATTTGACTAGTGAACTTATTGGAATACACTTGCCGCCATACTACCAGTTGCTCTGGCGACAAAGGCAACTCATAGTATGGCGGCGAGTGTATATAATTTTGTATCGCCGATGTGAAGGCGTTTGGCTTCACATCGGCGATACAAAAGTCGCGAAAAAATCGGCGAAACTTATTTATTTTAGTAAATAAGTATTAATGATTAATTATGGCATAATCATAAAGAGTATTAATACCCTTAATGTATACGGTATAGTATGTCGACAAATATAAAAGTATGCATTTAAATTAGTTATCAATCACAGGACTAATGCTACAATATTGTAGTTTCCTCAGGCCAACAACATTAAATTAACTTCTGGTAAGTTTCATTGACATATCCCATGCTGATCACCAAAAATTTATAATATTATTCAATAGTAAAATTGATTTTAATGATGTTGGTTTCAAAAAAAAAAACGGTAGTGAGAAAAATATTTATGCATTGTAACTAACCATAGAAGTCAGCAGAGCAGGGGAAGCATCAGAAGGATGTCTACTTGTCGGCGGACGCTTACCGTCGAATATAACTTGCCCTCGCGTATAACTGGCACCCCTGATTTCACTTTACGAAAAAAGACATTAAAATGTTTTGCATTTATACCTCCCACACAAAAAACAACAAGCCCTCCCCAACAGCCATTATATACTGTAGATGCAAGAAAAAAAAAGTTTTATTGTATCCCTGAAGAGGCTTTTGCAGTCTGTGTAATATATTTCTCAACAAATACTACAATTAGAGGCAGCAGGAATAAAAATGGCGCCTAACTAATGAATCACATGTACCCCTCTCACAGAAACTACACTGTATAGACAAGCAAAACTATGTGATGCACCGGAAACACAGCATCTAACTAAAACTATTGTCCAATTTTTCAATTACATGAAATAAGTGTTTGTTTGATTGCATTTGAAATTCTCGATGTCATTATGACAGATCACAAAGGCTTACTTCAAATAAAATTCTACCACGAATTGAAACATGCCACATAATACATGTGTGAGTTCCCCTTCCAGCTCAAACGCAAAGAAGGCAATAAAAACCAATCATGGGTTGAAACTTTGTGTGAGTTGAGCCCACCGGTAATGAGAAGTTCCGTCGGAGCGATAAACGACACACCGTCTTGAATGTTTTAAAACTAAGAAATATATAGTGAATGTTGTTATGACAGATGCAGATGTTATGGAATTGGTTGAAGGGAATTAGAATTTCAACTCAAAAATTGGTGGTTCCATTTGTCTTTGGGTCAGGCGATCTTTTGTTAATACCACACCAATCATATCCACGTCTTCATAGCTGCTCTCTCCTATAAAACAAAATTTAACTTGTACGTATTGTAACAATTAAAAAAAAAGAAGCTGAATAATTTATAAGCGTATAAAAGGATATCACATGTAAATCGTTGATGTGCCAGCAAAATTCTCGGGCATGCCACCTCTGGCACGCGCGCCATAGGTTCGCCACCACTGTATATAGCATAGATGGCGAACCTATGGCAGAGGTAAAATTTATGAATTGCATCTTTAAATATGTTGGCGTCAATATTCAATTTTCTATTTTAATTCACAAAATAAAGGACATAATGGCCATTTTAGAAAAAAAATCTAAAGGAGAGAGCAGCGAAATAAAGGACTGTCTTCTTAAATAAAGGACGTATGGTCACCGTAATTGGCATGTTTCAATTAGTGGTAGAATTTTATTTGAAGTTAGCCTTTGTGATCTGTCATAATGACACCGAGAATTTCAAATGCAATAAAACAATCACTGATTTTATGTAATTGAGAAAATTGGACAATAGTTTTTAGTTATATACTGTGTTTCCAGTGCAACATATGGTTTTGCTTGAGTCTATACAGCATAGTTTCTGTGAGAGGGGACAATAATAATACAATTAGAGACAGCTGGAATAAAAATGGTGCTAAATAATGAATCACATTATTTTTTGAGAAATATATTACACAGACTGCAAAAGCCACTGTAACTTATTCAGGGATACAATAAAACTACTTGTTTTTCTTGCATCTGCAGTATAATGGCTGTTCGGGAGGACGTGTTGTTACCGTGGGGAGCGAGTTACTATCGTCTCGACATGAACATATTTAAACATTTCTCATATGCGAGGTATATACAAAACGTTTTAATGTCTTTTTTCGTAAAGTAAAATCAGGGGTGCGAGTTATACACGAGGGCAAGTTATATTCGAGTAAATACGGTAAGAATAAGTTCTTCCAACTCTCCATCATTTGCAAAAATGTGTATATCACTATTAAAGCTCTTCTCAATGTCAATTACATACAAATTAAATAATAATGTACCCTAAAGAAATTCCTAGGATATACCCCTAGTGACTCTTCCTTTCTGGGATATAGCTTTCCCATATACAACTTGATGATACCTATCAGAAACCCAATCTTGGATCCCACTTACTAACGATTATCCAACCCATCTGTTCCGATTAAATGATCAGATTGCCATGTCGTAATTTATCGAAGGCCTTTGCAAAATTTAAATATACTACTGCGTATCCATCTCCTTTATCCAATGCAGTTGTCACCTTATCATATAAGTAAACAGTTTTTCTAAATTACGACACTTTTTTAATAAACCCATGCAGTCCATCAAAGGTAATTCTGCTGCTGTCAACTCAGTTCTAAATCTTGGTCCTCAATAGTCTCTATAACACCAAGTCCAGAAAATATGATTGAACTTCAATACGAAGCCTTAGTGTTATCAACCGTTTAAGAAGCAGAACTGATTCCCTTTTTCGGCGCCTTTGGAATTTAGGCATTCTATGTCCCATGTGAAAGAGGAAAGTTAAAGCTGTTGTAAACACCCTGGAACGTTCACTCAAGACATCAAGTTTATCCAATTTGTGATATACTCTCTGCTCGCTAACCATTCGGTAGTTCATCTCCCTTTCATTCCACCATTCTCACTGACCAGCATTATCCTTCATTAATCATTCTTTTACTGGCCATATGTCGGAAAAAACTCCGTAGGATTTCTTTCGGCCTCATTTGCTAACTGGTGCTCATAGTGCAGTTTACATATCCATATATATTTTTGCGAACGTAACAAAACGCGACAGCCTCCTTGCTTGCTCTTTTTGTGTTATGTCATTGATTATTAGCAATGAACTTTTGCGACCTGCACAATAATTTTATCTTCTAGATTGCATGCTTCAACACTTCAGTCATCAATTCTAAGTCTAGCTTATTTAATCTCCCGACTTTTTGCGATATATTCAGGCAATTTTGTATAATTGAACGTGGGGAGCATTCATGAGTAAATATACACACTTAACCATAGTAATAAGATTTTTAATAAGTAAATATTTCGTCCTAAGTATCATAGAACATCTTCAGTACGATTAATTCAAATAATACTAGGCATCGAATACAGTTAGGGCTAATGCTTACAATGGAATCCCTCTATGAGGTGCAGTAGCGTGTTATAGAATTAAATTAAGATATAGCTGAAAAAAAAGGGGGGTTACATTAAAATGAGATAACATATATAAAATTATTTTACACAATTTAGGATCACCTTATACCAGACGTTGTAGATAGTAAGAAAGTCATTACGGTTCAAAGACAGTTCCTAAGTGGTAAGCAAGCAGATTGACTTCCTTCCCATCAAATTCCCCATTTCCTAACGTCTGTCAAAAATTATGAGGAAATATAAAATGGCTGCTACCTACAAACCAACCAACCACATCCACAATTGGTTACCTTCTACTAAAGACAACCTCTGATGTCTCACCTCTGATCTCACCTCTGATGCTACCTGGCCTGTAGGAGGGCCCATGTTCCTGTAAATTGTCCTACTGTGGACAGACAGGTAGATCCATTAGAAAACGCATTTCGGAACATCAATACCATATCCTTAGGATCCATTGGAAGAAAACCAAACTTATTCTACATAAATCTTTATATAAACATGAACGTTTATATAAAGAAAGTGCGGAAGCCCTATATCACAGACCCAATTTGAACCGTAATGACGTTTTTACTATCTCTTAAGTCTTGGAAATTGTTATCCTAAATTGTGTAAAATAATTTGTTTTCTCTCCAGATATGTTTTAATTTAATTCTATAACAAGCGACTGCACCCATAGTGGGATTTCATTGTAAGCCTGCGCCTTAACTGTATGTGATTCCCAATATTGTTTGAATTAACTGTACTGAATTTCATTTTATACTTGTGGGGTTCCGCCCGTTCCTCGACCTCCCCTTAAGACTGGTTACGCTCTCCTAATGAGAGATTAAGTATTATATGCTATGACTGTAAACTGTGTGGTCAAGGGGCCGATTTGCCTGATGAAAATCCCCGGATAAACCGGTGGATAAACCCTGCTGTCCACGTCCAAGACCGGCTAATTTGGCTATGACCGAGAAAGATGCTTAAGCTTCACACTTCGTCGACGGGAATCGAACCTATAGCACTCCTTCCCCAAGCGTATCGTTGCGAAGCGCATAACCACTAGGCTAACCGAGCAGACACTGTACTGAAGATGTCTTGTGATACTTAGGACGATATATTTACTTATTAAAAAAATCTTATTAGTGTATATTTAATCATATTCAGGCATTGGTATGACCAAAGGGGACTAAGCGGATTTATTTCCTGTCCACAGAATATCTCATTTTCATTTCAGGAAATAGCCGCAAACCACCTCCTGAGTTTGTCATAATCACTCGACTTACAGTTCTACACATTACCCTTCTCATACAGGTCTTAATGTGAGTGGCCACTACCCAAGTGATTACTTCATTGTTACTTTCACTAACTGCAGAAGATTTAACACTTCTTTTAGATTAACAACCTCTGATGAACTATCTAAGATAGTTTTCGCTCAAAAATCTAGAGATTCATTCTCTTTGATTCCAGGTGAATTCTAATATATTACCATAATTGAAATCGCCCACGTTGATCATCCATTTTTATTAGCCACACCAATTTCCTTCCCCGTACTCCGCATTACCAAGTCTATAGCACAAACCTATTAAACGTTTCCTCCACCTCACACGATACTGCTTCCAACCTCAGTTTTGCTACTTGCTCTTTGCATCTCCAACATAGATGGGCATACTCGTCTCATTTTTCTCTTCTATCATCAACAGCGCTCCTCTCTTTCTGCGTGTCTGTCTTCATAAAAAACAACATGTTCATCCCTCTCCATTCCTGTCAGAATGTCATCCTCATCCAAACATCTCTCACTTATTCCGACAATCACTTTCAAGTTGTATAACAAGTCACACTGAACCGATTTTTCGGATATGCCTCCTGCATATCCCATGGCCATTCCTCTCTATCATCCTTGATATTACATCTCTTCTAAGACCTAAATGTTATTTCCAATGCCTGTCTATCTTATTCATTTCTTCCACACACCCACATTCACTCCTGAAGCTCTAAATACACTTCCACACAGTGTCTCCCCGTCCTTTCAGACTCTGCAATTTTCCACTCCGTCTCGACTTTTTGTTGATTCTATCTCATTCTCCTCACTCATGCCCCTCACCTCTACATTCACACGCTCTCCTACCCTACTCTGTTATTACTCTTCTACGACATCTCTTGTTTCATCAGGTCTTCCATTCACTTGAGCGATTACTTGCTATTGCAATAAAAGTTTCTTTGCTGACTCACACAAAAATCCATTCAAATATAGCTTATCAATTTCAGTACTTTATCACTGCCATTTATGCAAATTACAGTCTCACCACCTCTGAAAGGAATTCTACAGATCTAAACAGGGGCAAATGGAAATGGATATGAAGCTGGCGACATATATGAAAGGTGGCTAATTGACATCAAAATGTACTCTTTTTTCAGCATTCTCTTTGATTTCTATCAGCCACCTTCTTATCATTGCAGCATCAGTTATGTGCGTCATATTGACGAAGAACTTATCAGAGAGAGCATTCTATATATACTGGCCACTGAATTAAAAACCTCTATGCAGATATACGTACACGTCACTCACTCAGAGTATATGCAAAATACTAAAGAATGCTGCTGGTCACTAATCGTCAATAGTATTGATCACAAAAATTTGGAAAACCGCAAAGCTGATTGGTTTTTTAAAAGGTGAAATATCCCATGTGTTTAATCATTGGGGAAATATCCGCATTACTCCTCTAAGTGACATAACTGTAGTTAGTCCGTCAGCAACGAGATCGCCGTCGTCTGAGAAGGCTTGTACGGGAAAACAGACCTTCCTGTGTGCAACAGTTGACCGAAACATTTAACGAAGACTGTTTCAATCCCATATCTCACCTAGCCATGAACAGTGAATTCAGGAAGACTGGTATTGGCAGTCACATTCTATTAGTAAAATAAAATTTTCTAATTGAGAGGTCGCTATGTGTACGATCTATTATATAATCTAATATATAAACTACGTCACTTATCCCCAATTAATACACTGCATAATCCACCATTCAAACATTATGCTGTCTACCTCCGTAATAATGCAGGATGAAACACCAAAGTGTCAGAAGAAATATCAACCAAGTTTTCAGACAAAATAACCCTAGTTAGCGATCTAATATCTCCGTATGAGATCGCTAACACAAGTATATCTGATATTAAAGGAAAGTAACTTAATACACTTTAGAAAATGATAAATCGATTTTGATTTCTAGAATGTCCTTTCATTTGGAATGTAAGCAACAAATTAGACTCCAGTTTAAGTAACCGAACACGAAAGCACAATTTGCACATTTGCAAGAGGAATGAGATGGATATTTAGTCTTAGGATAGAAACAGAGTTCTGAATCCCACTTAGGACGTGAAAGTTCTTTATTACGGCATTTTCAACTGAGAGATGTCTCATCGCTGTGACAGGAATTCTTCCACCAGGAAACTTGGATTTCTATTTCCAATAAACTAGGTGGAATAGGCACGCAATTTATAGCCATAATAAAATCACCTTACAGGCTGAAACGTCTGGATCGCAATTTCAACCAATGCCAACTTATATTAATATAACTCTACGAATTTTGAATTCTTGGAATGTATATTGCATATTGTATATTGTGAATATATTGTATCGATTCAAAAAACGTTTAAACTTCGGATATCCGTAAGGGAGCAGATTATATGAGTTCAAAACAATTACTAACATTAGGTTTGTACAAATTATTGGTAATGGCATTTACACTGACTGGTTTAACTTTTGGGCGAACTGCCAAGCCCGAGCAGGGTTTCTGAATAGAATCAATATGGAAGAAACCACGGCTCTACGAATAAGGAATATTTTCTTTTCTACAATTTAGGGTAGAAAAGAAAATATTTCTGGTTTTCAGCAAAAAGGAATCTAAGTTTTTGAGAATAAAAAATCCTTCCACCTTCGTGTGAGACCGACAGTCTCACTTTCAACTGAAAAGCCTGTACAAACGTTCTGTAGGTCCTAGACTGGATTCCAACCCAGATCCTTCCCAAAGATCTATATTAACTGAGTTACAGAGTTAATTAATTGATAAACATTTATTTTGTTCAAAAGTTAATGAGTTAATAATTTATTATTATTGATTTAAATCAAGAATTAAAAAAAAAACGTTGTTAATAAATAGACAAGATAGATTTAAACATTCCAACATGTATACTGGAATAACCATATCTGTATTTACAAATGAAAGAAGAAATTATTTTTCTAGACGTTTAAAAGAGACATGCGCATTAGACGTAGTATAATTTTTTAAATACTGGCTTCATGCATGTAAGAGAAAACTAAATAGAATTTATTACTCCTATACTTTTGTCTCAAAAATGTTATGAACTTCATTCAGGGAAAAGGCAGACCTGGTAACAACATTTGAATTCTGAATACAAGAACGAGTCATGCAGCATACATATCACATCGTGTCTCTCGCAACACTACTAGAGTTCGTTCAGAAACGTGGGTACGAGTATGTATAATTCATTAATTATTTAATTAAAAATGATCAACAATTAACAGCAATCACTTCCCAAAACTTAGAGAAAGGATACACTCTGTTTGATTAAGATTAGGATAGTGGTGTGGGGGTTCACAAGAATCCAAAAATCGTAGATAATCTTAATATCCTTGGATTCTAATAGTAGCAGAACGGCCACTCTGTCCAAAGTAGCAAAGATAACAGGAACATGTTACTTAAAAACATGAGGCAAGAATAGAGGTTACACATAATCTTGATATTAATATTGCTAAGAAAGATGACAACCTCAGGGCTTGTTTCAAGGTGGAATACAAATTACATCTGCGAAGGGTTCTTGCTATTTGTTCAGATGTTCCTTTAAGGTAGGTTATGCTGATCTCATTAACATCAGATTGCAGTCTGGAAGGGAAATGATAATTATCAAATATTTCCTATATCAAAGGGAATCAGAAGCTAAGAGTGCTTGGTGTATAAGGCTTTTGATAATACATACTTTTTAGTGAATGATAATGTGAAGATGCGTGGATATATCTGCCTGTAAACAATGGCTTCCTATAAACAGAGAACTCAATAATTCCAGCAGAATTACGATATATTAAAGTATCTGAAAAAGGGAGATTGTTGTTAGATTCACGTTCAATAATAAACTTCATGGGGATATAAAAGGAGTTAATTTTATCCAGAAATGAAGTAGTTCCGTTTCAGAGTGAGACCAAATTTCAAAGACATCATCGACAGAACGTCTCCAACTGCGAGGCCGAGGAGGTGTGGTGTTAGAAATCCGATCCTCTAAATGCTCCGTAAAATAATCAGCCAAAGAAAGTGATATAAGTCTACCTATTGCATACCCTCAGTAATCAGATAGGACTACCTATCGCATACCCTCAATCTGGTGAAATAATAAATTATTTTAACAGATCGAGATATCGTCAAATTATTGAAATAATTTGCCGATGTCATCAGGGAAACTCACTTTTAATAGCTGTAGCATTTTTGAAGGGTATATTTGTAATCGCAGAAACTGCATCACAGGAAACCGCCATGTCAGATTCTTGAAGATCTTTAATTTATTTTCTTTAAATATAAAGCTATCCTTGATATGAGGTGGTTTTTCGAGTAAAGTTATGTAGAAGCCTTGGAAGATATTTTGCCAGATAATATAAGTAGCAGATCGTATGCAGTAAATTATTAGGCGTATTGGATGACCCGATTGGTGTACTTTAGGAAAGCCATAAATACGTGTGGGACTACTGTAGCATGATGAATCTTCATCTTTTCAGTAGTATTAGCATTTAAAGAATTTACTTGATTCAGCAATTTATTCAATTTGTGTAGCTAGTTTTGCGTAAGAACGGGGTAAAGATCGGAGAGCTTGTAATTCACCTAAAGAAATATTCAGAGCAAGAGTTTAGCTTTATACAAAACGTGTGCAATCTCGGACTTTAGCTTAGTAGCGTCATCTGTAAACAAGAGAGTTGTCAGACCAGTATTCAAATGTATGTAAAATATCTAATAAACATAATTAAAAATTTCCACGGCACATGTAACGAAAAATAAGTAGAATTTTATTTAAAAACTCGAATATATTTCATACTACGTCATGTGATGACATCGTGAAGACAGACCGTAACTACATTCGGTAGTTATGGTCTCATAAAGCATGAATCATAAAGCATGTGTTCATTTGTTCGTGTCTTTGTCGCAGCATGATTATATTATTAGCGTTCAAAGGAACTGTAAAAGTTGTCATAAAAAAAGCACATGTTAAAAGAAAAATATATCCAATTTTTACTTGCCGAAATGAAAAATCTTTTTCTGATTCCAAAGATCTCTGCCTCGTGTCAATAGTATGAAGAGCAATGCGAGACTTTTTTGCATTCCAAAATTGTGATTCCAAAATTGTAATCTTCGATTCCAACCAAAGCAGAACTGCCTGTCTGTTTCAAATTAGCAAAGATGGTATGCGCAGAGTACCTGATATGCTCATGGTAATGAAAGAAATGATAATGTATCCTTTGTAGATGGCAGGAAGGAACACGGGTTCTGAGATGGGTTGAAGGAAGTATATAGACTGATTTTGCGAAGAATTCGTGCTATTTAATCGGAGGTAATCTAATAAAATTCTGTTCACATCGGACTGTAATCTGATTTAAGAACGGTAATGATCAATAATTTCTGGATGGTAGTTTGCTGTATTCATTAAACACCAGATTGCTTTTAATTTTATTTATTTCGTCTAACAAAAGGGAATCAGAACAGCACATGAGCTCCATGTACACGCTATATCAATAATATAGCGTGTATAACCATCTTCTGTGATAAACGGTGCTGTTGAGGAAATATAAATATCAAAGAGTTTTTTCTAGATCGTTCCTAAAATAGTCACCTAAAGCTGGTGAGAATGAACTGCCCGTTGCTGTTCCTTTGATCTGCTTGAACAACTTATTACGCCAAGCAAAATAGCCTGCATTGGTGGGAATTCAAATAGGCTAACAATGTCTTCTGGGAAATCAGAGTGTAAAACGGAAAAGACTATTCCACATTTATGTTGGTGAATCATCAAACAAAGCCATAATTCCGTTATTAGACAAACAAAGATCTTTAATTTGTTTCTCTTTACAGTCAATGCTGTGTTCAATATATAAGAGCCAGCGTGTCCAGAGAGATGGTGGATATGAATCATTATAGAATATTTTAGAAGTGCATCCTCTGCATGTGAAATCCTTATTAATTTCACTTTATTTCTACTTATGCATCTGAGGGAATAATAAAACCTGTATTTCAAGGGATAATTCTAAGTATAAAGGTATTCTAGGTATAAAGCAAGATGAAATCGTTCTCCTTCTTGTTTTTCTCTTACATATATCCATATATATGATTATATATGATATATATACATATATCATATATAAATAAAGGACAATAATTTTAAAGCGATGAATTTGCCATATTCTGTAAGACGAAAAGAAAGCATCGAAGTCCCTGAGGCAGCAGTTCTGAGCCTTTTTTTTTTTCATGAACCACCAAATCCAAATTGAAACTTTTTGGCACCACTTATTAAAATATCTATTTTATTAAAATATTTGCAAATACAAAATGCACTATGAAATACTGTATTGAGATGGTGATGAAATTGTAATCGATAACAATTAATTACAACAACTGTAAAAAATGAACAAATACATAACAAATGTAACTGAATTAATGTGACATTCGAAATCTTTTCACGGTAATTAGGTCCCTTATACTAGTTTTATTTGAATTAATTTCAAACGTAATGCTGTGCCGAAACAAAGAAGGCCCATCCTTCCAGAGAAAGACGTGATAATAAAAGGAGTAGGAATAGCAAAGTTTTGGTCTCCAGTTATGAAAATGTTTGTTACAACGAATCTATTTCACCAGAAAACGTAACCGTAATATTGTATTGGCAGAAATTACAATGCGTAGTAAGAATGTTTTCCAAGAAGAAATAGCAAACCCCAGATAAGACTTGCCCGCGATTTTAAGATTTCCGACCAATATATCTCATAACTCGGAGGTTGAACAAACAAAATATTTGAAAATAAACACATTTGTCAACTCCTGCCACTCTGAAAAAAATAAAAAAATAAAATAAAATAAAACATGCAAACACATATATGTTTCATCATCATCATCATCATCAAGCGTATCAAGGATTTAGACCTAGCATGGAGTGTTCAAGCATTAGAAGTCATCGTTGAATCGTTTAAGATGACGACCTTGTTTTCTTTTTCCTAATGGCTTGTACTTTAAGGCTTGTTTTGGTAATCTTTCTGTTTTCATTCTTTGAACGTGTTCCATCCATTTATGTTTATATTTATTAATTTTTCTATTACTGGTTTTTGGTTTAATTCTTTCATAATTTCTTCGTTTCTTTTGTGATCAAAGGGCAAATATATATATTTGTGACAATTTGTGAAAACATATACGTTTGTGAGCAAATATATATATTTGCTTAAACTTATACACGTGCAACCAAATATTTTTCAACGTAACACCAAGTACATGTTCTACTGGTTGAGAAAATATGGTTCATTGAATGTAGGTCACAGTTAATCGCAGTCACATCCCTGCCTCTGTTTTCTAAATTGAACAGTAACTTGTGAAACTATCGTCACTACAAGATCAAAGACCAATTATGAGCCTCAAATTTTTCAATTTGCAAATGATCATAAAATAGTTGATCCTACGGCGTGGAGTGAATGCATACGTTCCTCGCTATGCCATTGAATTACTCATATTTACTGAGATATATTCATTTTGACACCGCAGGCAGAATAGGTGAAATCGCTGAATCGCTGGAGTAGCTGGTGTATCGTGAGGGAGTGGAGGAAGTGGATTGTCATTTATTTGAATTCTCATATTCATGTCTGCTTAGGTGAACAATAGTGTACATTTAGCATGAAATAAACACAGAAAATCATTCATCAAAACAAGATAAAAATCCTGAATTCTTCTTGGAATACCAAAAAAAAAAAAAAGAAAGAAAGAAAGGAAAGAAAGAATTCATGAAGACAATTGTTAATGTATACACTAGTCAGTTATTTACTAAATAAATTTTACAGATATTTGACATTTTTCTTACTAATTTATTATCACATTTTGTTAACCGAATCAGACCTATTCATTTATCGTTATCAAATTAAATATTGTTAATTTGAATTAAGATTTAAATTTAAACGTTAACTAAACAATAACTAAACTAAACAATAAGATAAAATTGATATTACACTTAGAATACAATTAATATATATAAATGAATGTAATATAAATTGAATAAATATCAATTAATTTTAATAAAAACATAATCAATAACTTCATTTATACTTTTTAAAGAGTGTTTAATACTCAGTATTATTACAAAAAAAAGCAGAAACAATTTAATTAGTCGTGTATGCAATTTAATGCGTTAATGTATGAATATCGATCCCCGCACCAACTGCCCCATTTCCGTAACCACCTCGTACTATCAAAGGCAGCGATTTAAGAACATAAATAGCCTCTCCTCTTCACCAATGGTCACCATCTTCAGAGTTTTTCATAGTTGAAGAAAATCGCCTTTAATCTTAGGGATAAGCAACCATCTTCTCTCTCTCTCTCTCTCTCTCTCTCTGACTCACTGAATGAGTTGGTAGACGATTTCTAATTAGGTTTCTATGACACTCTTAACTAGACCCGCCAAAAACCCCAATTCGTCCGAAATAAGTGTCTTTTGCTCCTCACCATCACATTCTACAGCCATTCTCATAGATAGGTGTTATAGCTTTACTAAACTTTGTTACTTAGTCAGTGAATCTAAAATTCTCCATTTCTCAACATCAGTTCCATAATATCCCAGACTTTTCTACTGTTTTTGTTCTAAAAATGGACATTCAGGTGACAGAAAAGAAACTAGTTATACCAAATACGCATTGCTACGTCTTCTACCTAACAATGTGTTACGGTAGATATTACGTAGAGCGCTGGCCCTTGTCCTATTGTGTGCGAGATGTCTCTTTGGTGTTCTTCGATACGTATAAGGATGGAGTTAGTTGTCTGTCCTTAATATGGTATGCCACATTCACACAAAATATTGTAGACTCCTGGACATTGAATAATAAAATGTTTCGCTTTAGGTCTACTTAGTATGGAACAAAATTTTGGAAACGTAGTGAAGCAAGTTATAATGTTGAATTTCTTAAAAACTTTAGCCGGTTTTGTGTAGAGAGAGCTGGTGTATGGCAACGTTATAAAAGCTCTTGGGGAAGAAGAATCTTTAATAGAAGTTGAGGGGTGAAAAGAGAAAAATTTGTCATTCTTTTAAAGAGCGAAAATATTGTTGATAAAGTTATCTTTTTTGTAAATTGAGTTCATTCTCAATTTAAGTTTCATCTGTTAGTAAAGATCTGGCTCGATGTGCCAGGGTTGAAATAATACCAAATTTTTGCGGAGGGTAGAGATGAGAAGAAGCATGAAGGTATCTTGTGCTAAAAATGCAGATTTTGATATTTTCAGCGCATCTCGTTAATTTTAAGTTCAGAAAGGGGAGAGAGTCGTTGGATTCCAGTTCGCAGGTAAAATTGATTTTCTCATGAAACTTGTCGAGGTGGTCTAGAAACCAATTCAGGTTGTTGAGACCGTGTTTCCAGATGAGGAATACATCTGGGAACACGGAAGAAGGAGCACTTCTTGAGAACGTACATTCGTGAAGAGAGAAACTATATCGAAACTTGCCATTAAATATGATTTGGTGAGTTTCATGTCTTTAATTTTGGACACAAAATCAGCTGAAATTTTTATATGAGAAAAGGAAGTTACAGATAGGTTTTTTAAAAAGGATGCGAGGTATTTAGATAGGTTGTAAGTAGGGCAGTTTATTCCTTCCACAAATGTTCTGAGTGGACAGTTTAATTTATGGAACTTTGTGAGTCCATATAATCTAGGGATTAGCGGATGAATCTACCCGAGGGAAAGACGGATGTTTCTTGGTAACTCTGAGGTGGTTTTCAGTAAATCGTTGGTCCTGTTGTGCAGTTCGTTTGTAGGTTCACTATTTGGTTCTGAATAAGTGTCAGTGTTTAGTAGTTTCAAAATTATGTTAGGGTAATCCGATTTGTTTAAGATGACAGAAGCATTCCCTTTGTCTGCAGATAGAATAATGATGTCATTATTATTTCTTAAGTTTTTTATAGCTGATCTTTCAGAATGAGAAATGCTGTCAGATGGCGGTCTTGCATGATTGATGGTGATTATAGCTTTCATACGAAGAAGGTTTGTCTCTTGGTTTGGTAATAAGGATGCTGCTTTTTCTATCTTGATTAAGAATAGTTCTTTATGTATGAAAGTAGAAGCGATAACAAAATTGAGACTATCAAGTACACTTTCTTCTGCCGATGAAAGTGGATGGGAAGAATTATTTATTACAACCTTTTTAAAAAAAGGTAGAATTATGATGGGATGTGGGACGATCCTGCATACATTTCAGAGAATCAAATTTTCTGATGAGATTAATTTTATTTGTATTCTGGACTATAAAAGCTTTTAGAGTGCTTATTTTTTTAAATTGTGCCAAGATGAAGAGAAGTAGATAAAGGGATTTCAAGAGAGGTCTTCTTAATGTTATAAGCAGCTAGACTACGTTTAGTGTCAAAATTCCGTTCGGATAAATGCTCCTATTTACCTCTGTGGAAAATTCTTTTATAGTATAGTAGTTTTAATGGATTCCTTAAATTTAATAAAACCGGGGATGAAAGAATGGCACTTATCTGTTAATGAATAATCCAATGGTCCTGAGATTTTTCTGACATTCTTTGATGAGCAAATTTACTTCTTCCTCATCAGGAAAATTGATATTATCGTTCATATTTACTCGCTAGATAATGTCAAAAATTAGTTTGAATGACTATATACTGAGAATGAAAAAGAAAAGGTTTAATGTTAAGATGCCACTAGTTTCGTTGAATAAATCAACTTCGTCAGATGTCATAGGCAAAGAATTATAAAAAAAATAACAGAGAAATGATAACATTACATCAACAGATCTAGTATAAAACACAAAAGTGCATTTTAAACAGGAATGCGTGCTGGAGTAGTTCCAATCGAAGTTGACTACGTGCGTGAGCTGTCACAAGAAATATCGCTCGATTCATCTCATATTAACAACAGCCTTAGCTACAATCTCTCTGACGCACACATTGCCACTGTACAGTATTGGCGCACTCATGTATTGGCCTCTTAATGAACGATAAAATATATAATATATATATATATATATATATATATATATATATCTGAGGGTGCATACATACATACATACATACATACATACATACAGCTTCAAGGCCCACTCTTCTTAATTGGGTTGTGGAGGCAAAAGCTGCAAGAAGAACTTCCAATGGTCACGATCCTCTGCCACCAAGCTCAGGTGTTCTGGTGGGATTCCCAAACGTGTCCACCCAAGGTTTTGGATATAGTCTATCCAGCGAGTCCTTGGCCTTCCACGTGGCCTCCCACCCTCTGGCTTGGCAAAGAGGGCCTGCTGAGGAAGCCTCTATTGTGGCATTCTGACCAGTTGCCCGTACCAGTGTAACTGTGATCTCTAAACACGGAGAAGCAGCGGTTGAGTATTGAGGGTTTCCCGAATTGCAGAGCTTCTGACTCTGTCGAGTTTTGTTAGCCCCGCAACCCCTCGAAGGAACCTCATTTCAGCCGCTTAGATTCGTGTCCGCATTCTTTCGGTCATTACCCAACTCTCATGACCATAGGTGAGGATGGGTACATAGACTGTATTGAAGACAGCCAGCTTTGACTTCTGGCTTAACTCCCGCTTCAATGCTACCGAAATACTACTTCAATACTTTGCAATGTATGAGGGTGCATTTCAAATAAAAATACATTTGAAAATCAACACGATTTTTCAACTTCGTTAGACTGACACAAAGATAAAAAAAATTTTTTAAATAACGAAACCTGTGGTGCGTTCATAATTAGAAGAAACACACGTATAAACCACAGTGAAAATTATTTAATTGTAAATATTTCATCCTAAGTATCTTAGGACATCATCAGTACAGTATTTAAACAAAATTAGGAATAACACACAGTTAGGGCGCATGATTACAATAGAATCTCATGAAAACGTGCATAACGTGCTAAAGTAGTAAAAAAAAAAAGTTAATTATTTAGCACAATTTTGTATGATAATTTCCCATACCTTAGGAATAGTAAGAACGTCATTGCAGTTTAGGTTTGGTCTGTGTAGTAGGGCTTCAGAACTTTCTTTGTATAAACGTTCATGTTTAAATAAAGATCTATGTAAAAGTTTAGCCTTTTCCCAATGGATCCAATGGTTTGGATTTTCAATTCCGTGTTGAGAGAGGCCAGATTTCTGCGGTTTAAGAAGACGAATGTGGTCTTGCTGTTCCGAGATGCGTTTCTGAACAGACCTACCTATCTGTCCAAAGTAAGATAATTTGCATGACCATGGAATCTCATAAACACCAGGTAACATCGCCACGTTCGTCTTTCGCAAGCCTACATTCTCAGGTCGCTACATTCACAATTCTTCTGCTCATCATCCATCTCAGAAATCTGGCATTATTAAATCACCAGTTTCCAGAGCACACAAATTCTGCTCCTCTGAAGAATCTTTAAACCAGGAATTAGAAGTTATCAAAAATACAGCCATCCTAAATGGATATAATCCCAAAACAACTCACAAAATCATCAGTCACTTCTGCATACATCAAACAAGACAGGAAAAAGTGCATAAGATTCCCATACCTTACGTTAAAGGCATCTCAGAACGTCTTTCTAAAATTATGAAGAAATACAATTTTGCCACTACTTACAAACCTATCAACCAAATTTACAACTTATTACCTTCTCCTAAGGACAAATTCTCACCCTTGATGTTACCTGGTGTTTATGAGATTCCATGCTCATGCAAATTATCTTACTTTGGACAGACAGGTAGGTCTGTTCAGAAACGCATCTCAGAACATCAAGACCACAAATTCGTCTTCTTAAACCGCAGAAATCTGGCCTCTCTCAACACGGAATTGAAAATCCAAACCATAGGATCCATTGGGAAAAGGCTAAACTTTTACATAGATCTTTATTTAAACATGAACGTTTATACAAAGAAAGTTCTGAAGCCCTACTACACAGACCAAACCTAAACTGCAATGACGTTCTTACTATTCCTAAGGTATGGGAAATTATCATACAAAATTGTGCTAAATAATTAACATTTTTTTTTACTACTTTAGCACGTTATGCACGTTTTCATGAGATTCTATTGTAATCATGCGCCCTAACTGTGTGTTATTCCTAATTTTGTTTAAATACTGTACTGATGATGTCCTAAGATACTTAGGATGAAATATTTACAATTAAATAATTTTCACTGTGGTTTATACGTGTGTTTCTTCTAATTAGAAATAAAACTTTTAATTATTGATATTTAGAGGGAAAGAATTTTTAATATTTTATTTTTCACAATTTTATAAATTGGAAAAAAAAAAAAAACTCATCTGTGCTTTATTCACGTAGGTCTGTTCAGAATACCTACATTCAACATGTGGTAACATGTTGAATGTAGAAACTTTTTTTATTTATTATTTTTTCCAAACCTGAAGAATATGACTCTAAATAAATGGAACAGAGATATTTCTCTCGGTGTCATCTATCCAATTTCATAAACAGCATACAAGATCCGAGTTTAAAATTTGAATATCATCATAGTCTCCAACAATGAATTTCAGAAGAATCAGAATCAGGAGTCTTGTGCTGCCTATTTGTTGAATATTAAAACTTTCAGTTAGAATATTGATTATTTTTTTAATTCACTTAAACACGTATTACAAATTACAAAAGCTTTATGGTGACTTGCATTGACTCTTTCACTAGAATTTCTACTGTTCGTTGCATATAGAACAGAAGAAAACGTTCTACATTTTATTCTCACATAACATTTACAGTATTTAAATTCGAATTTTTATCTATACTATGCGAAAGATGTAGACATCATCATATACATAAATGGCCAATTTGAATTATGGCTGTATACCCAATTTTAAGATTTAGGCACAGTCTTATGTCAGACATGCACTGGCTTATTTTTAGTATTCTATCTAGTTTTTATTTAAGGTGCAAGCGCTGCCCCTATGAACCCTTTTAAGAGAATAGCTTAAATGAACCAGATACCAGATTAACTACTGAAATCTACTTTATTCAGCAAGTATGAAAAAAGAGTTCACGCTCGTCACACATCTTGAGTTTTCTTAGTATTTCATAAATTAGAGATTTCTGAAATCAGAGAAACTATAGTTGGGAATCAAATGATCCAAACCCAGTTCTATGTCCGGAGTATCCTTGCTGCCACCAAAGTCTCTTTCTTGGGTGTCCACTTGAAGAAAACGCTTGGCAGTGCCCACTGATTTGCGATGATATCAAAAAGCAGTTTAATATTTCACAGTCTCTGTATTTCTACAATTTATAATTTTGGAATAATAAAAAATCGAGTATTGACATTTCAACAAACTAGTTCCCCCAATAATCACCACATTTTAATATAAATAAAAATCAGTTCGCAATCAAGTACCTGAAAAATATGTGTTTAAGTAGGTGGCCACAATGCCGAATCGGTCATGAGTGAGATTTCCAAATTTATTGAATCAATTGGTTAAGTTTAATAGAATATTGCTTAAACTGTGGTTTGCGAATATTTTATCAAAGTTTGATTAAGCTGAAATTTGTGTAACTTATTTTATTACCATGTTGTCAAATATGTTCTATGCATTTTCCTTATTACAAAACTGGTTCTGTGATGCGACAGAATGGGTAGCCCTCTACGGTATGCAATACTCTGTCGCTACCAGTGAAATTTAGTCGCATTCAAGCCTCAGTTTTCTAAATTACACATGAACCCGTGATTAGCGTTGTGCTTAATTAAAGCACTTTGTATAATTTAAGTCAAGAAAAAAATCTGCTCCTCAAATTATAATTTGTATAATTATACAAAAATTTCATTGCTGAATACTCCGTTTTTGTGTGATTAAGTAAAATTAATAGATATAATTAATAGTAACAATTACAATAATAAATAACATTTAAAAAAATAGTTATTCAATCTTCATATTTCATATCTACTATTACAATATATACATTACACATATGTGCAGACAAATATGTGTCACAATGCTATGTAAAACCACCAACTTTATCCACATCTTGCATGCGTTGAATGTTTTATATACACTGTCTGATCAACAGTATCAGGACACCTACTCGAACTGTAATTAGACTTTCCCTGTGACACACTTTCCAGCAGTAGACATTAAAACAGGGTGGGTCCACCTTTTGCTTCTATGATAGCTCTAACTCTGCCGGGGAGACTTTCAACCAGGTCTCGGAACGTCTCTGAAGGAATCGGCGTTCTAATTCAGCCCAAAGGTATTCTATGGGATTCAGGTCAGGGCTGTCGACCGGCCAGTGCATTTAGGGAATTATTGTCCACAAAGCATTCCCTCATAGCCCTTGCTTTATGTCAGGTAGCATTGCCATGCTGATACAGACAATAGTCGTCATCGAATCGATGTTCTACCGTAGATAGACAGTACGCAACGGGTCAAAATGTGCTTGAACACTTTCGCATTTAGATTTCTGTGTAGTGTTACGAGAGGACCAAGTCCATTCCATGAAAAAGACCTTCACACCGTAACGCCACCAACTCCATATTTCACTTTTAGCACTACTGCTACTGCTACCCTTCTATGGGAGGATTTGCCACACCCAAACCCTCCCATAGCACTGTCATATTGGAAAGCGCGATCCATCACCCCAAATTACACGTTTCCAGTTTGCCAGTCGCGTCGCTCTTTACACCACTTCAGGCAGCGCTTATCGTTCACAGAAGAAATGTTTGGTTTAAGGGCAGCTGCTCGACCATGGAACCCCATTCCTCCTAACTCTCGACGCACAGTCATAGTGCTGGCTGGACATTTAGTAGCACTGCAGAACTCCCGGGTGATTGTTTCACTCGATGTCTGGAAATTTCCACGAACCACCTCCTTCAACGCTCGACGATCCCTATCTGTCATTAAACGCGGCCTACCCAACCGTGGATTGTGGATGTGCCTTCACGTTTCCACTTCACAATTATGTCACCAACTGTTGAATTGGGCAACTTGAGGTGGGTTGAAATGTCTCTGACACATTTCTTATTGATGTGACAACTAATAACTAATTCACATTTGAAGTCGCTGACTTCTCTTGACCTAACTCTTCTGCTCGTACTTCTTATCAATAACACACAGCGCCGTGCCTTCTCTTATATCGGTAAGCCAGGTCGTAGTAACGGCTATACGTCTGTTTACGAATTACAGAGCGGTGTCCGGATACTTTTGATCAGATAGTGTATAAATAAGATAAAAGATAAGACACATATTTTCGTTACTTCTTGAAGTATTCTGTATTTTTGTTTTATAAATATACAATTTACAGACAAATTATTATCATTCTTGAAGTCTGTTCTAAGAGTTCAGTGTTCAGTGCTAAGTGAATAATAACAATATTATTAATAACAAAGTATACTAATAGCGATTATCATGCTTAATTTATTAAACTGTTCTGAGACTTCGAAACAAGAGTTAGATTTTATGAACAGCGTGAGATTACCATAAACTATGTATGTTGTTTGATACTTTTTATGGATGGAATGCAATGACAGTTCGTATAGAATCAAATGAGTTGTTGAAGGGTCTAGTAGTGTGAAAACGTTTTGGGGGATCATGTTATGTGATGTCTATCTCTCTTTTAGTTCAAAGTTAAAACACTACCTAATATACTTGTACCTTAGCAAAGTTAAGTAATGTTCCAGGTTTTCAATGCTCCGCATTTTGCACGTCTCAATAAGGAGCTCAGTTACTGGCTTGATATGTGAGGTCTACAATTCATTGTTAAAGCAATTTTGCTATACAATATTTCTATTGTATAGCAAAATTATGGATGGAATGTAGTAATCTATTGTACAGAAATATATATATATATATATATATATATATATATATATATATATATATATATATATATATATATATATATATATATATAACACGGTCGTCTTCGTGTGCATATATTCCCTTCGTGTGGCGAAATTCTGAAAGTAGTTGACATATGTGTAGAAGAGAATAGGTAAAGGAGCCTTTTGGCATTGCATGTTTTACGTGGTTGGTCTGAAACGTTCTCGACCTAACAATGAAAAAACAATTTCAAACTTCTTTTTTATTTTTCAACATAATCTCCCGTAAAACTAATACGTTTATTCCAACGATGCGCCAGCGCCATTATCCTATCCCTGTAGTGGTTGTTGTTGTTCTCAGTAAGATCTTCAAAATACCCCTCTACAGCTGCAATCACCTCTTGATTCGAATTAAAACGCTGACCAGCGTGGAAGAATTTTAGTGTTGCGAATAGAATTCAGAGGGAACCAAATCTGGGGAATATGGAGGATTTTCCCCAGGTGGATTTTCTTCTTTGGCGCTGAACAACTGGTTTTTGACTGCTGTTTTGATTCTGATGTGTAATGATGAATCCAAGTCTCACCCATAGTAATAAATAGACGCAAGAAATCAGTCTTATTCTTGTTAAAACGCACCAAGAGCTGTTCAGAGCTGTTCATGCGAGTGCGTTTTTGTGCGAGTGCGGCACCCATCTTGCGCAAAGCTTTTTCATTTGTAATTCTTCATGCAAAATATATATGCATGCTCTTTTGAAATGCCAATAGGCTCAACAATTTCATTCACACGCTAATCATTCAATACCATATCGTGCACTTGATCAATGATTTCTGGTGGTGTTATACTTTTTGGACCACCTTCACGTGGATCATCTTCAAGACTGTTATAGCAATGTTTACACTCAGCAGCCTATTTCTTAATTGTCGAAAACGAAGGAGAAGGATGCTCGTAAACTTTTACGAACCACGAATGAATTTCGTTTCGCGTTAAACCTTGTTTAAAAAAGAATTTTACAACCGCATGATACTCAACTTTATCCATTACAAAGGATGGTGTCAACATTTCGGCTTCCGACAGCTGTATAAATCAAATTACTTGATAAATTGACTTGCAATTTCACATGGATGCTTATGACAGATGTATCAACTTAAAAAAAAACAATCTTTCCGATAGTGTCGTTATTTATGGTCGAGACCAAGAACTGTTAGACCATCCACGAACTTGCATGTACTCCCCGTCCCCACGGCTTAATTGATCGGGTTAGATTAGCTATTGATCCATAGTTCTGTGTATCATTTCTTTTTCAATGTTGGAAAATTAGTTTTACACATTGGTTTTAAAAAGGTTTTACTAAGGGAATGCCATGTTTGAAAAAGTTGTTTGCATCTTACAACGTTGCGGTTAGTCAGACAAGAAAATTGATAGAACATGATACTTTTGGATTTTGCAAAGCTTTTATGATTCATCATGGAAGACTATTGCATAAGTTGGAAGATATGGAATTATGGACGATATGGAAGATTACATTTCATATCTGCTGCCTGGCAGATATGAAAACGTGGAGGGCGATGTGTGTGTGTGTGAGTGCGTGCGCCACAGGGATCAGTCTTTGGCTTTTTAACGATGCTAGAATGAACAGAACATTTAGGAATGCCACTGACATGCATTACTTTCAAAATTATATGATTAAGTCAGAATTGTACGCATGTGAAAATGGCTGTTCGATATTAATAAACTATCAAGTTATGCACTTTAGAACAATGAGATAGCTTCTATTAAATTAACGAGATTACACTATCAGTCACAGACCCGGCTAAGGATATTGGAATTTTGGTAAATAAGAAGTTAATGTTCAGTGTCTGTATATAGCAAGTTGGAGAAAACAAATCCTGGAATAAGTGCAATGTTAAAAGACGTAATCACATGTAATAAGTCATCTTGCCTCTTTGCAGTGCTTTGATACGACATCTCATGCAATATAAACATCAAATAGGGACTGTGCAATATACAGGTTGTTTCAAATTAGAGTGTCCTTATTCAATTTGTAGGCTTGTTCCAGATTTAAACCACCTTACACCTCACGTGGTATGCAAAATTCACTGTCGTGTTCTATCTCACAACGCCATATTTCTGATATTGGACAAACTATTTTGACCTTTTAAAGTCAATCTAAATCTTCTCTATGATTTGTTTACGGCATCGATCAATTTGGAGAATATTTTGTGTACTGATACTCTTTAAAGATTCATCTCTAGGACAGTTCATAAATTCATGTTTATTAAATTTCGGTACAAGCTATAATCCAAGACTTTTACACTTTAAAAATAATGTTTAATACACAACACTATGGAAAGAAATACATAAACATAATTTAAATATGATAGTTTATTGTCTAGGCTAATTTAATGCATTAAATGTATGAATATCAATCCCACCACCATCCCCATTTCCGTGACGTTCAACAATCCGTGACAACCTCGAACTACCAGTCAAGACAGTTATTTAAGCAGATGCATCGCCTCTCCTCTTCAACAAAGACAATCATCCGCAGCCATCGACCTCCCACTTAAGGGAATTCGAGGGTAGAAGATAAACTGTCTTTAATCTGAAAAAGGTTTATTTAATCGTTAAATCTTTAAAAAGGGATCCGCAACCATCTTACTCTGATTCGCTGCAATGAGTTGGTAGCCGCTTTGATTTCTAATTAAGTTTTTATGGCACTCTTAACTAGACCCGCCAAACCACCCCAATCCGCCCGGAACAAGTGCCTTTTGCTCCTCCATATCAACATTACACTTTACAATCAATATCACAGACATGACTTCTTAGAGCAACTGTGTTACATTATCAGAGTGAACTTGAAATCTTGCATTTCTTTGCAACATTAAATCTGAAATCCCTTTGATGTACGTGTAGCTACATTTGTTGTTCAAAGCGAATTACAAATATTAGGTGAATAGAAATGAACCGATTTACATATAGTTCAAAAATGTATAGAAACATTGACGCAACAATGAAGGATATGTAAATGAAATATGCATGAAATAGCTTACGAAGAGGTTGAATATTTTTGTACAGGTAACAGTATATACTTATATTGCTTTAGACAATCGTGTTTGAACATCTGTTTAAACACGATTGTTTAAAGATGTTTAAAGCAATTTGAACAACTGCTTTAAACATCTCTTGTTAACTAAGCATGGTTGATACAATAACAGCAGAATATGACTGAATCACAATAGGCATGGGAGCTATTGATTTTCTCTACAATGGTACGTGATAAAAAAAAATAAATTATATGTGAAATTAGCGCGAAAAACTGATATAGAAATGCTTTCCTTTCAAAGGAAACAATATAAAAATAATAAGCAATATGGATGTCGGACAGTATAATTATGAACTCAGAGACTCATGAATGAGTCTCTCTAAATAATAATAATTTTTTTTTTTTTTTACATTTTATTATGTCTCAGTATAAGTTACATACAATAATAATATTTACAGTATTTAAAATAAGGATTATACATAATTTTTTTTTTATGTATCAGATGAATTGCATACATAGTTGCTGTAGTAATTATATGTATATAATATTTATAATGCATTACAAGTGTGTATAACAGATACTTGCAAGTTAGTAATTTTCTTCCTCGAAGCTTAACAGAGCTTATCTGAGGAAGATAATAGATGAGAGAGGGTGGTGGTTTCATGGTTGTGTTCCTATAGTGGTCACAAGCCAGGTGTTGATTTTACTGTTTGTTGGTACGTGCTTGGAAGACTTCGACTGCTATTACAGTTTAACTTTTTTTTCTTTTTTTTTCGTGAAAATAGGGTTGGATTTAGACATGGTGTGTTTGTTTCTTTGTGTTCTTGTAGTGGTAGTTTTTTGACAGAGGAGGTTGTCGTAGGTGTGTGTGTATGTGTGGTGGGGCAGAGAGAAACAGGAATTGCTCTAATTTTCATTCTAGCTATAATATGCATATAGTGCCTGTTTCAGCTCTCTGTATGTTCCTAGGTTTCTGTTGTCGAAAGGCAGTTTGTTTATCATGTCAGGTACATAGAAGTTTCGGGTGGCTTTGCCATTGGGATTGTTGTACTTATGTGTTATGTAGTTTGTTGACTGTGGTCTTGTTATTTGATATGTTGTTCTGGTTACTCTATATGTTGGGCTGTAGTACTGTTTTAACATGACTGTGTAGTGGCGTAATTGTTTCACCTTAAATATTTTGTGTTTTGTCCATGCTTCCTGCATAAGAGTGGGTTGTTCCCAGAATATCAGTTTTATCATTTTATCTTGCAACCATTGTAGCCTGTTAAGTCTGTAGTCTGCGCAGAATGCATATGATGTGATTGCATATCTTAAAATGTTTTCACATAATGCTTTATAGATTAGTATTTTTATGTGGGTTGGGGCAATGTCTTTTAATCTGTATAGTTTACTTGCTATTATCCTAAGTTTGGTATGTAGGTAGTTTGTATGGCTATTCCAACTTTGATCTGCATCGAAGTGAAGTAGAAGGTAGCGTGTGGTTTTCGCCTGTGTGATGGGTGTGATTTTAGGTTCTGCACTTTGTGTATAGGAGGATGAATGTTTGATAGTGAGATATTTAGTTTCTGTGGGCAGGGTTTGGGGGTTTTTGAATATTATTAGCTTTGTTTTTCCAGGGTTTATATATATGCCGTTTTCGGTTAACCAGTTAGTGATTTGATTGATGTCGTGTTGCATATTTTTGTAAGCGATTTTTGCAGTGTTGTGAATGGATACCATAGCAGTGTCGTCTGCATACTGGAAGATTTTACTTTTTAGGGGGAGTTGGCTTATGTCGTGTGTGTATATGTTAAATAGAATGGGAGATAGGACAGCTCCTTGCAGTACTCCACAGGTTACATGTACCTCTTTGCTCTGTGCTGATCCTATACGTGTGATGTGCTTTCTGTTTTTCGTGTATGCTTTAAACCACTGGAGTAGACGACCTCCAATTCCGATATGGGTAAGTTTCGTTAACAAGGTTTTATGTGTTAGTGTGTCAAATGCTTTTGTTAGGTCAATGAAGACCACTAATGTTATTCTGTTTTTATCCAATTCAGCGTTTATTAGATCTGTGAAATCTTCCAGGAGTGTTGCTGTTTCTTTATTTTTTTGAAAGCCATATAGTGTTTTGGGTATGATTTGAAATTTTTCAACGTATGTGGAGAGTTTCTGATGTACAATGCGCTCCATGATTTGGTTGATTACAGGCAGCGTGGCGATAGGTCTGTAATTAATTATTATGTTTCTTTTTCCCTATTTGTGTATGGGAGTGATTAATGCAGTCTTTAGTGTTTCAGGTGTGTGTCCAGTTTTGAAGATTTTATTTAACAGTTTTTGTATAACTGGAAGTAGGTCGGTTGAGTGTTTCTTGATGTCTTTTGGTCTGATTCCGTCTATCCCCGGTCCTTTGTTAGGATTAATTTGTTGAATTGCCAGTGATAGTTCTTCTTTTGTTACTGTGGGGAACCACATCGACTGGGTTGCTCGTGAACCTAGTGGAGAATGTTCGTATGTGTGAGGAAAGGTTGTTTCTTGTAGCTTTTGGACAGAGTTCACGAAGTACTGATTAAAGTTGTTTGCCAACTGTTTGAGGGATTTGTGGTCGCAGGCAAAGCTGTGTTTTATTGTTTCTATGGCAGTGGTTCTGTGTACATTGTCCAGCATTTCATTAATCAGGTGCCAGGTTCCCTTTATGTCGTTCTGTGCTGTTGTTAATTTGTTGCTGTAATAGTTTCTTTTTGCCGTTCGAATCTGGGTTGTTAGGAGATTCCGTTTTCTTTTGTATTCAGCTTTTAAAGAGATATTGTTCGGTGACTTCTTAAGTTGTTTCCATAGGGCATCTTTTCTTTGTATGTCTGTTAGTATGTTGTCTGTTATCCATGGATTTTTTTTCGTTTGGGGGTGTATTTTTATTTTTGTTAATGCTTTGTTGTATATTCCGTTAAATGCAAGTTTAAGATTATTATATACAGCTTCAGCAGAGTCTAAAGATGCTATCTGCATCCAGTCTGTTTTTCTGATTTCATCGTTCACTATTGCTTCGTTTACAATGCTATGATACTGTTTTGTAGTCTCAGTGGTTTTTATGGGTTCTGGTTCAGTGTGTAACTGCAATGCTGTGAAATAATGGTCTGCTAGTTTGCATGTTATGACGGCTGCTGTGTGGCTGTTTGGAGGGGCCCTTATATTTATATGATCAATGCAGGTTGAGGTTGTTGTGTTTCCGACTATCTCTTCTCGTGTATACGACTGTATGGATGGGGTTATGTTGTATGCCGATAATAGGTCTAGGTATTATTCTGTGTTCTTATTTATGTTCCTAATGTTTATATTAATGTCTCCTATTATTATCAAGTATTTTGAGGTGCCTACTTTCTTGGCTGAAAGCCATCTGTTTAGTTCTTCTAGGAATTTTGTGGTGCTTAAGTTGAGTGGTCTGTATATTGCGTTTAATATCAGGGAGTTTTCTTGTTGATGTTGTTAATTTCGATGCATATGTTTTCTGCGTATTCTAATTTATAGTTTATTTCTGTTACTTCTAGTTTATGTTTGGTAAATATTATTATACCACCGCCTCGTTTTGTTTGTCTGCAGTGTTTGTATTGTTGGAAGTGTGGCATTTGGTAGGAGGATGCCTTTTCGTTTGTCATAGATACTTCAATCAGTATTAAAATGACTATTTCGTCTATATCTTCCTTCAGATAAGCTTGCAGGGTCAGCCAGTATTTTTGAATGCTTCTGATGTTGATGTTGATGTGGAGAATAGATAGTCCTTTTTTGGGGATTGTCAGTTGTTTCCATTCTGATATTGATTTCAGAATGTGGCAATTATCATGTTCCGGGGTGATTACGTCTGCTTGATGGTGTGCATTCATGTTGGTTGGTGTGCTGTTCCTTCTTTACGAGTTGTCAATATTCCTTTCAATGTGACAGCCTGTTGAGGTCATCTACGGATTTTATTTCGATTGGTTTTGCGTCTTGTGTCTTTCTAAGGAATATTTTGCTGTCTCTTATCCATATAAACTGGTAATTGTTTTCTGTTTTTACTTTCCTTGCTTGGTAAAATATTTTCTGATAGTGTGGAGTAAGGTATTCAGACAATATATTGGGGTGTTGTCGTGGTCTCCTTTCAGATCCTTTACTACTGGATTTTTAATCTTGCTAGCTTTTTAAGTGCAGTTTTTGTTAGGCTGTTGGTGAGTCGCACTACGACGGGAGAAGGACAGGTATTATTTTCTCTTTTCCTTTTTTGTGGTAACCAATGCACTGACTGGATGGGGGAGCCGATTTTTTGGCTTAGTTGTATTACAGTGTCTCTTAGAGGTTCCGTAGCTATTTCTGGGAGACCATTTATGAGGTGGTCATTTTTGTGCTGCTGTTGGTTTGACAGCTCGTACTGTTGCTTTAGAGAGTTTAGTTCTTGCCGTAGGTCCGTCGTCTCTTTAATTAAATTATGCTGTCTTTCAGTTAGCTCTTTGATGCAGTTTTTAATTTCTCTAACGGTCTGTAACATATCTTCTATCTAGTTATTATTAAATTTAATAAATGCCTCGTATTGGTTAAATTTTTCTGTAATTTGTGCGGTATGTTTTTTAAATAGTTCTCCAACAAAATCGATTAAACAGTCTTTTAAGTTTTGTAATCTTTTTTCAAGTAATGCATTTAAAGATGGCTCACCTGGGTTTCCATTGTTGTTTTCTTTGTTTTTAATTCCCTCTGTTGTTGATAGCTGTTTACTGCCTGCGGTTGTTTTCTGCGTTGGCTGTTTTCCGCCTGCGGTCGAAGGCGCGTTCTTTTGTTATCTCTGCAATGGGGACACTTCCACTCGTCACGATTCTTGTTTGATTTTCGCTGCCAGGTAGTCTCGGACAATCCTGAACATAAAAAAATGCATGTTTCTTTGGCAGTTCCTACATGTTACCGGTTTTACCGGTTACTGGTTACCGGTTACTGGTTTTCTTCGCCCGTTAGGTCTTCTTGGCATTTGTAGCACTTCATACTTCTTGTTTGACGATCTTGCTGTATTTTCTAATATGGCGTCCTCCTTTGTTCTCTTCTCGCGTAGTTGACCAACGTATACTTCGAACTTTGAATACTTATATTTTACTTATTACTTAACAGATACTTACAGTTTTTACATCTATATGTTCGTCTTGAAGAACGGAGTTCACTGATGTACTTTAAAATTTTAATTCACAAGAAAAGATCTACTTTGCAACTTAAAATATGGGAGCATCGAAATAGCGTGCTTGCGACTGCTTGCTGCTAAAGCGCAATAATAATAATAATATTTTTTTTACATTTTATTATATCTCAGTATAAGTTACATACAATAATAATATTTACAGGATTTACAATAAGGATTATACAGAATTTTTTTTATTAATAATAATAATAATAATAATAATAATAATTATTATTATTATTATTATTTTATTCACATAATTTATACACAGTCAAAACAAGATATCATATAAATAAAAATTTGACTGGTGATACAGAACAATTCAGATGCTACCCAAGAATCTAAGAATAGTCCGTCAGGTACCGTCATAAAATATGGACTGTTCCAAGTAATGCTGTTTTTTGTAGGTCATATGGGGTCACTTCATTGATTTTTAATTTCTGTAAATAGTTGGACAGCTTCTTTGAAGTTGCACCAAATGCACGAATAACTATTGGGATGACTTTGGTGTGTTTAAGCCACAGTCGGCTAACTTCGATTGCCAGATCTCGATATTTAGTAATTTTTTCCCAGTTCTTTGTTTTTAATGTGATATATTATAATTTCGATAATTGTGATGTCAGGTCTGTTGTGTTCCAAATGCCAATCAGTTTGTATTCTAAAGTCGCAGAGAATTTTTGCTGTCTCGTTTTCCAATACAGTCTCTATTTTATGTTGGCACCAGTTATCAGAAGTAGGAAAGCCATATTTTTTGCATACATGCCAATAAACTATTTTGGCTTGATTATGGCAGTATTTATAGTCAGTTTGAGCTATTTTGCTGCAGGCACTGATTAGATGTTCTACAGTCTCATAATTATTGATGTTGAAATTTTTTCTTTGATTGCATTAGTTTGTAATGCCTATTCTTGTGGTTCTAGAATAAATCCTTCTGTTATTCTTTTAATCTATCCGTGTTGTAGCCATTGCCATGTCTTGTTCACGTCAATTTTGTCTTCAGTATCTCGAAGAAATTGGCCTTGCAAAGGTTTATTTTTCCAGCGCACATATCGAATATTTTGTTGTTCCTTTTTGTAATCGGATTTGTTTCCTGTTGCTTTTAGAAGGTCCTCTTGGGTAATTCCTTGAAGCATTAGTTCAGAGCTATTGTCGATTTAATTTCTTAAACCAATTTCTTCTTCCACAGTCTATCTCACTTGCAACAGACCCCGTCCACCTATTCTCCTCAGTAGGTACAACCGGTCAACATCACTTCGTGAATGTAATGCATGATGCATAGTCATCAGTTTTCTAGTTTTCGGTCTAGTTTGTCCAGGTCTTCTTTTGTCCAATTTATTATGCCAGCTGTGTATAGAATCACTGGTATAGCCCAAGAATTCATTGCTGTAATTGTGTTTAATCCATCTAGTTTTGTTTTCAGAATATTTCTAACTCTTTTAATGTATTCTGATACTGCCTTTTGTTTAACTTTCGTGTAGATAATATCATTGGCTTCTAATATTCCTAGGTATTTATACTGATCATCAACTGAAATTGCTATTATATATTTCTCTTGATCAAAATTAAAATCGCTAGTGTCATTAATTTTTCCTCGTTTAATAGATAAAATTGTGCATTTTTCTAAACCAAATTTCATTTTGATGTTCTGACTGAAAATACGAACTATGTTCAATAAAGAATCTACTTGCTGGGCCGATTTTCCATATAGCTTCAAGTCATCCATATACAACAGATGGGAAATTTTAATATTACATTTAGGAATTTCATATCCAAGTTTTGTTTTATTCAGAATCATAGACAAAGGTATCAAAGAAATGTTGAAGAGCAATGGGGACAAGGAATCACCTTAGAAAACTCCACGTTTAATGCTGATATCTCCGAATCGTTAATTATTCACTATTAATGTTGTTTTCCATGATTTCATAGCGGTATCCAGAAACGAACATATATTTTTTTGCTAATTCCAAATATTTTTAGTGATTTTAGGATCCAGGTGTGGGAGGGAATCGAATGCTTTCTTATAATCTATCTGTGCCATGTTTAAATTAGGTTTTCGTCTTTTTGAGTTTCTGGGAATCATTTTATTAATTAGGATCTGGTCTTTTGTTGCTCTAGAATTTTGAAAATTGCTTTTTTCTTCAATCGGATAAATCTGATTATCTGATAAGTAGAAGTATATGGAATTTGCTATGATTGCAGTGAACAGCTTCAGCATAGTTGATAAGCATGTTATTGGGCGATAGTTATTTGGGTCTGCACCCTTATCCTTATCTTTCATGATGAGAAAAGTGCGCCCAGATATGATCCAGTTCATTCCACTGGGCCAGACTGCAACAAATAATTAAATTGTTCTGCTATTCGATCATGTTGACTATTATTTTTATTATTATTAACATTTTCATCATCATCATCATAATCATTATTATTATTATTACAAAGAAAAGATGCCCTATGGAAACAACTTAAGAAGTCACCGAACAATATCACTTTAAACGCTGAATACAAAAGAAAACGGAATCTCCTAACAACCCAGATTCGAACGGCAAAAAGAAACTATTACAGCAACAAATTAAAAACAGCTCAGAATGACATAAAGGAAACCTGGCACCTGATTAATGAAATGCTGGACAATATACACAGAACCACTGCCACAGAAACAATAAAACACAGCTTTGCCTGCGACCCCAAATCCCTCAAACAGTTTGCAAACAACTTTAATCAGCACTTCGTGAACTCTGTCCAAAAGCTACAAGAAACAACCTTTCCTCACACGTACGAACATTCTCGACTAGGTCCACAAGCAACCCAATCGATGTGGTTCCCCACAGTAACAAAAGAACTATCACTGGCAATTCAACAAATTAATCCTAACAAAGGACCGGGGATAGACGGAATCAGACCAAAAGACAGAAAGAAACACTCAACCGACCTACTTCTAGTTATACAAAAACTGTTAAATAAAATCTTCGAAACGGGACACATACCTGAAACACTGAAGACTGCACTAATCACACCCATACACAAACAGGGAAAAAGAAACATAATAAGTAATTACAGACCTATCGCCACGTTGCCTGTAATCAACCAAATCATGGAGCGCATTGTACATCAGAAACTCTCCACATACGTTGAAAAATTTCAAATCATACCCAAAACACAATATGGCTTTCAAAACAATAAAGGAACAGCAACATTCCTGGAAGACTTCACAGATCTAATAAGCGCTGCATTGGATAAAAACAGAATAACATTAGTGGTATTCATTGACCTAACAAAAGCCTTTGACACACTAACACATAAAACCTTGTTAACGAAACTTACCCATATCGGAATTGGAGGTCGTCTACTCCAGTATTTTAAAGCATACACGAAAAACAGAAAGCACATCACACGTATAGGATCAGCACACAGCAAAGAGGTACATGTAACCTGTGGAGTACCGCAAGGAGCTGTCCTATCTCCCATTCTATTTAACATATACACATACGATATAAGCCAACTCCCCCTAAAAAGTAAAATCTTCCAGTATGCAGACGACACTGCCATAGTATCCATTCACAACACTGCAAAAATATGCAACACGACATCAATCAAATCACTAACTGGTTAACCGAAAACGGCATATATATAAACCCTGGAAAAACAAAGCTAATGATATTCAAAAACCCCCAAACCCTGCCCATAGACTCTAAATATCTCACTATCAAACATTCATCCTCCTATACACAAAGTGCAGAACCTAAAATCACAACCATCACACAGGTGAAAACCACACGCTACCTTCTACTTCACTTCGATGCAGATCAAAGTTGGAATAGCCATACAAACTACCTACATACCAAGCTTAGGATAATAGCAAGCAAACTATACAGATTAAAAGACATTACCCCAACCCACATAAAAATACTAATCTATAAAGCATTGTGTGAAAACATTTTAAAATATGCAATCACATCATACGCATTCTGCACAGACTACAGACTTAACAGGCTACAATGGTTGCAAGATAAAATGATAAAACTGATATTCTGGGAACAACCCACTCTTATGCAGGAAGCATGGACAAAACACAAAACATGTAAGGTGAAACACTTACGCCACTACACAGTCATGTTAAAACACTACTATAGCCCAACATATAGAGTAACCAGAAGAACATATCAAATAACAAGATCACAGTCAACAAACTACATAACATATAAGTACAACAATCCCAATGGCAAAGCCACCTGAAACTTCTACGTAGCTGACATGATAAACAAACTGCCGTTCTACAACAGAAACCTAGGAACATACAGAGAGCTGAAACAGGCACTATATAAATATTATAGCGAGAATGAAAATTAGAGCAATTCCTGTTTCTCTCTCCCCCACCACACATACACACACACACACACACCTATGACAACCTCCTCTGTCAAAAAACTACCACTACAAGAACACAAAGAAACAAACACACCATGTCTAAATCCAACCCTATTTTGACAAAAAAAAAGAAAAAAAAAGTTAAACTGTAATAGCAGTCGAAGTCTTCCAAGCACGTACCAACAAACAGTAAAATCAACACCTGGCTTGTGACCACTATAGGAACACAACCATGAAACCACCACCCTCTGTCATCTATTATCTTCCTCAGATAAGCTCTGCTAAGCTTCGAGGAAGAAAATTACTAACTAGCAAGTATCTGTTATACACACTTGTAATGCATTATAAATATTATATACATATAATTACTACAGCAACTATGTATGCAATTCATCTGAGACATAAAAAATAAAATAAAAATTCTGTATAATCCTTATTGTATATAAGGATTATACAGAATATATATTGTACTCTGCATTTTGTATATCTAATTTTCGTACTGTACAGAAAAGATAATATATTTTTCATTGTGTGTGTGCAGATACTCTGTGTGATAGTAAACCTTATCATTTTCATTGTAAAAACAAATAAGTCGTTTATAAAAAAAAAAAAAAATTATTATTATTATTATTATATTCTAAATTCAAAAATTCTGTATAAACCTTATTGTAAATATTGTAAATATTATTATTGTATGTAATTTATAATGAGACATAATAAAATGTTTAAAAAAATAAAATTATTATTATTATTATTATTATTATTATTAATTATGAAAACATTTGAACTCATTTATGCCAAATGAATAAAGTAACAATTTACTTACTATGATTTCTGTGACTCGTTGAGTTGTATTTATCTTTCTTTAATATGAATTGGAGAATCCTTAAGTGGTGCTCATTGCCTAATGTGATGAAATCATTCTCTTTTATATGTGTCTATGAGAAAATGCACAATTTTTGATTCCGATTTTTGTTCAATTTTAAGTGTGCAGTTAACATAAAGACAGCATGTGTGGAGAGCGAGGGCTTTATCGTTATATCTGCACAACGACTAAATATTTGTGTAGAAAACTATTCTTCTATTTTTATTTATTACCCACAATAAAGACCGAAATTGCTAATGAATTATGTATTGTAATATTGCATTTAACTAGTGAAATACCCATGATGTGTTCGTGCACCTTTAAAATTATTAAATTGTATATAATAATGTAAGAATACAAGAATTATTCAAGAGTATTGACATTAGCAGAGATAATTTGATGGGATTTCTTTTTTGACCAACAGTCTGTTTTAGTAAGTTAAACATATTTTTTGATATACTAAAGTTTACCTAAAACAAAATTCATACATAATGAGCAGAAATACCACTTATAAATGAAGTTGGCTACAATTTAAGAGCGGCTACTTTTAAAATTGCTGACATTAATTTTAATAATTATTATATTGTTGTAGCTACCTTTAGTTATGGAATAACTTAAAGTTAAAAGGAGAATTAGCATTCCACATTCAGAGAATAATTTGCAATTTCGGCTAATCTTAAAACAAGCTAATTAGCCGCGCTGCCTATCTGTGGTTTTCAATTCTGGAAAATTTCTTTAATGCACGCATGTATTGTTTTCCACGAAGGTACATTTTTATGATCTGAAGTCTTCTTTGGAACAAAGATTTAAGGAAATAATTTAATTAATTGTGTATAGTTATATAACTCTTCGATAAAATATTATAAACCTATAGTATACGGTTGTATCTTAGGTGGACTAAGAGTGTTTAATTTTTACAGAAGCCAGAAATTCTGCTGTTGACACGAACAGTACTCAGCTAACCGGGTCAGTGGTCTCTCTCTCTTTCACTGGGCGAAGAAATTCATCTTCCACCTAAAGAAATTCGAAAACATCTGTGCCCATAGCTGAATGCGAACCTGCAGCCTGTTAGTTGGAAGGCGGATATGCGAACCATTAGCCTAGTAGGCCGACATTGGAACTGTAGAACGACAACATCAATATCCTTGCACAAGTGTATCTAAAATGCTTGAAAAAGAAATAAAACACTAACTATTGGAAAAATGTTATTTATTAGCTGTTCCTGCTAATAATGGTTTTGTGTTCTGCAGATAGCGAACAAAATGATTTTTTGATTTGTTCAAAATTACCTTCTTTTTTCCACGCCTTGGCAGAGTAACACTCTCAAATCTTTTGATAAAGATACCACATCCATAATACGTAATGAAAATATTTGATTTATTTCTTTACTTTATATCTCCTATATTTATATTTTCGTTCTTTCTCTAAACAGCGTTTCGCAGATTAGCAAGGCAATCTGATTTTAATCTCAACCATCCCTACCAGAGACAATTTAAAAAGTTAAGCTTGACAATTTAAACAGCAGTAAATAGGAATAGCAATACTATCCTTTTAAGGAAGAAGTATGAAATATAACATAAAGTAATAAGTCGACTATTGTTTGAGAGTAATTCTTAGCTGATACATGATTTATTACAAGGAATGGTTCCAACAGCAAAAATCATTTAAACCGCCTCCTCACTTCCTCGATTTCAAAATTGCATATTTTTCATCTTTTTTTTTCATGTTTACTCTGTGCATCTGTTTTTCAGACCATCTCCCATCTTCTTTTCAGTCTTTTTTTACTTCTCTTTCGCTTTGGTATCGACATCCATATTTTCTTTACTTATCTATTATCTTGAATTATTTTTATGCATTTTACATGGGTATAAAATACGTTCACATACCATCTTGACTGGCGGATTGGTTAGCGTATCCGCTTTCCAGCCAAAAGGCTGCGGTTTCGAAATGTGGGCATGGTTTTTTATGGTTGTGCTTGGAATTACTAGTAGTGGTTGGTAGTGGTAGACGCCGTTCGTGTGGTAGGTGGATTAAGTGACAGAGACAGAGTTGTAGAGCAGCTTCCCTCCCACGATAAGCCTTTGGACTCCCTGCAGGTGTCTAATAATAATAAAATATTTTATACATATATAATTTTCCATTCTGGTTTCTCTATTTGAATCCAATCAATTATTTATTGGATTAAACAAATTTCTAAGATTTATAAATGAAACAAAATATGAAACTTACGTTTCTTTTTTTTTCTTCTTAATTTTTAACCTAAATTGTTTACTTCATTTGTCTACTTTCTGAAGCTGATGAAAGTGTTTTTGCTGCATAGATCAGTACTGCCCTGCCTTCTCCTTTGTCGTTTCTAATTTTTGTTTATTTATTTATATTCTTATTCTTCTCAATGAGGGATAGTTGAAACATCCAGATATTCTACTAGCTAGTATGCGTTTCTTATACTTCCGTAAGGCGATGATATTTCAGCTTGTTAATTTATTTTCCATTTGGTTTTTAATTTAGATCTTATCATTATTAATTTTTATATAGAGAACGAGAAGCATTTCTTCATTCATTCTGGAATTTAATTCAACTTCTATATTTCCATTTCACCTAACACTATACGAACTCATCTTTCTATACATGTAATGTTTAATTGCAAATGTAAAATTTTCGTTTAACCTGTGACGTAACAATTGGAAAACACAATTGTTTAAAGCAATATAAGTATATACTGTTACCTGTACAAAAATATTCAACCTCTTCATAAGCTACTTCATGCATATTTTATTTACATATCCTTCATTGTTGCGTCACTGTTTCTATACATTTTTGAACTATATATAAATTGGTTTTCATTTCTATTCACCTAATATTTGTAATTCGCTTTGAACAACAAATGTAGCTACACGTACATCAAAGGGATTTCAGATTTAATGTTGCAAAGAAATGCAAGATTTCAAGTTCACTCTGATAATGTAACACAGTTGCTCTAAGAAGTCATGTCTGTGATATTGATTGTAAAGTGTAATGTTGATATGGAGGAGCAAAAGGCACTTGTTCCGGGCGGATTGGGGTGGTTTGGCGGGTCTAGTTAAGAGTGCCATAAAAACTTAATTAGAAATCAAAGCGGCTACCAACTCATTGCAGCGAATCAGAGTAAGATGGTTGCGTATCCCTTTTTAAAGATTTAACGATTAAATAAACCTTTTTCAGATTAAAGACAGTTTATCTTCTACCCTCGAATTCCCTTAAGTGGGAGGTCGATGGTAGCGGATGATTGTCTTTGTCGAAGAGGAGAGGCGATGCATCTGCTTAAATAACTGTCTTGACTGGTAGTTCGAGGTGGTCACGGATTGTTGAACGTCACGGAAATGGGGATGGTGGTGGGATCGATATTCATACATTTAATGCATTAAATTAGCCTAGACAATAAACTATCATATGTAAATTATGTTTATGTATTTCTTTCCATAGTGTTGTGTATTAAACATTATTTTTAAAGTGTAAAAGTCTTGGATTATAGCTTGTACCGAAATTTAATAAACATGAATTTATGAACTGAATACTCTAAAAGGTCAAACTATTTTGACCTTTTAGAGTATCAGTACACAAAATATTCTCCAAATTGATCGATGCCGTAAACAAATCATGGAGAAGATTTAGATTGACTTTAAAAGGTCAAAATAGTTTGTCCAATATCAGAAATATGGCGTTGTGAGATAGAACACGACAGTGAATTTTGCATACCACGTGAGGTGTAAGGTGGTTTAAATCTGGGACAAGCCTACAAATTGCTCTGAATAAGGACACTCTAATTTGAAACACCCTGTATATTGCACAGTCCCTACTTGATGTTTATACTGCATGAGAGGTCGTATCAAAGCACTGCAAAGAGGCAAGATGACTTATTATATGTGATTACTTCTTTTCGCATTGCAATTATTCCAGGATTTGTTTTCTTCAACTTGCTATATAAGTGTAATCTCGTTAATTTAATGGAAGCTATCTCATTACTCTTAAGTGCATACCTTGACAGTTTATTAATATCGAACAGCCATTTTCACATGCATACAATTCTGACTTAATCATATAATTTTGAAAGTAATGCATGTCAGTGGCATTCCTAAATATCCGGTTCATTCTAGCATCGTTAAATAGCCAAAGACTGATCCTTGTGGCGCACGCACGCACGCATACAAACGGCACTAATTCTGGTGCATAACTGGTTCGTGGACTTTTATAATTCCAACTCTCTGCGTATGGGATCAAAACAAACAAACAAATAACAACAACAACAAAAAAAAACTGAAGCGATCTGATTCAGTCAAAATTTTTAAAATTAATGGGAATAAAGTCAAATATCAATGTAATTATTTAAAAAGTTTAATATATTTTAGACCCCCTACTTTAAAAATCTACATAAGGCAAGGTGGAAAGAGAAGGAAATAATACGACTTTCTGTAGACCGAAGGTGCACAGGCATTTAGGAGACAGAATGACAATACACGAGTTTTTATAATTGCAAGAGAATCACTTAAGCAGTCTATCAATATACTGCGTTAATTCTCCCCCACTCTTCGTTCTTAAGTACAAACTTTAAAAATTTCCAAAAACTATAGTGGAGATTTCAAATCCAGAGAACTCGGAGTGGAAGCATGGATTCATCCAGGAGACTTTGACATACTATTGACCATTCATCTCCAACTAGTACCACATAACTAGGAAAACCCTACCATAAATTGCTAAACAAGCGAACTAACACAATTCTGCATTAGTCATATCACAATACGGGCTTCCATCAATATCAATACCTCATCGGTAATCAACTCTATAATTGCCGATCACTACCTTGTCTCAATTTCGTTACAATATGCCAGTTTACCTCAACACCGATAAACTTAGCAAGATAATTTCAATCCCGCTACCATAGTAAAGAGCATTTTCCACAAATCTATAAAAATACAGACTTGAATTGCCTCCTCAAATAATTGATTCGTTAGTGTGTGGTGTTGCCGTTGACCGTTGTATTCGGGTTCATCAATTATATGTAACCGTTGTGAAGTTATCGAAATATCTCACATGTGTAATTTATTGTTAATAGACTTTTGTTGCATAAAAGGTTTCTGTACCAGTATCCCTTATTATTTAAACCTCATGACTTACGAAACTTGTCTTGTCTTAATTGCTTACTTTTATTAAACTTTTAGTGAGACCACATTACGTGGTCTCAATACCGAAAACTACCCACAGACGCTACTGCTTTCAAAAATTTACGGAATATAATAAAAATATGAGGCAAACATGGGCTACACTTAACGAATTACTACCTTGAAGATAGAAAACTTCAGCACAAGGTATTCTCTCCAAACGTTTTGGTCAAGATACGAAACAAGAACTAGCAGACTCTTTCAAATAAGCTTTGGCAAACAATATCACACAACTCAAAAGAAAAAAAATAATATTAATATTAATAATAATAATGATAATCTACAAACGATTAACAAAAAAGTACCAACACAAAGTCAACAGCAAATTGTATTTTGCATCCTGTAACAGAAGAGGAACCGCTCTTTCGCATTTAAAAACAAAGCACAAACCAGGAAAATAAGACTCACAGACCTCTTAACACACTTTGCTCAAATAAAGTAAATATTTCTGAGACGTGTGAACATGATATTTAGTTATTGAATTTCTCAATAACTAAAAACTGCGATAATTACACCAATTTGCAAACATGGAAAAAGGAACGATACACAGAAGTACAGACCAATAGCTACTCTAACCACACCAATTAAGCCGTAGGGAGAAGGAGTACATACAAGTACGTTGATGGTCTCAACACTTCTTGGTCTCGACCATAAATAACAATACTATCGGAAAGATTTTTTTTTTTTAAGTTGGCACGTCTGTTAAAAGCATCCATGTGAAATTGCAAGTCAATTTATCAAGTAATTTTTTATACAGTTGTCGGAAACCAAAGTGTTGTCACTATCCCTTGTTATGGATAAAATTGATATCGTACGGTTACAAATTCTTTGTAAAAGAAGGTTTAACGCAAAAAGAAATGCATTCGTCTTTCATAAAAGTTTACGGGCACCCCTCGCCTTCATTTTCGAAAATTAAGAAATGGGCTGCCGAGTTTAAACTTTGCTGTACCAGCCTTGAAGATGATCCACGTGAAGGACGTCCAAAAAGTATAACAACACACCAGAAATCATTCATCAAGTGCAGGATGTGGTATTGTATGACCGACGAGTCAAAGTACATGAAATTGTTGAGCCTATAGGCATTTCAAAAGAACTAGTAGGATATATTTTGCATTTTACAAATGAAAAAGCTTTGCGCAAGATGAGTGCCGCACTCGCACAAAAACGCACTTGCATGGCTGCACTCGCACAAAAAAGCACTTGCATGAACAATTCTGAAACGTCCTTGGTGCTATTTAACAAGAATAAGACTGATTTCGTCCGTCGATTTATTACTATGGATGAGACTTGGATTCACCATTACACACCAGAATCCAAACATCACTCAAAACAGTGGACAGAAGCTCGTTGTTCAGCGCCAAAGAAGAAAAAGTCGGTTCCATCAGCAGGAAAGATCATGGCATCGGTGTTTTGGGATGCTAAAGGCATCTTGTTTATTAATTATCTTGAAAAGGGTAAAACAATAACTGGGGAATATTATTCCAATCTTTTAACCAGACTAGACGAAAAAATTCACGAGAAAAGACCCGGTTTGCAGAAGAAAAAAATCATCATTCACCAGGACAATGCACCCGTCCACAAAGGTGTTTTGGCAATGGGAAAATTAAGAGATCTGCAGATTTCCACAGATTTGGCTCCTTCTGACTTCTATTCCCAACACTAAAACTCTTCCGCGCTGGTCAGCGTTTTAATTCAAATCAAGAGGTGATTGCAGCTGTAGAGGGGTATTTTGCAGATCTTACTGAAAACCACTACATGGACGGGATAATGACACTGGAGTATCGCTGGAATAAATGTATTAGTCTTAAGGGTAATTATGTTGAAAAATAAAAAATAAGTTTGAAATTATAAATTCGTTTTATAATTATATATATATATATATATATAGTTTAATAAATTGAACAGTTTAATAAATTGAGCATGATAATTGCTATTATTATAGTCTGTTGTTAATAAAATTGTTATTATTCACTTAGCACTGAACACTGACCTCTTATAACAGATTGCAGTGTGTTAACAACTGTATAACTGTAAATAACCTGAAAGATAATAAGTTTTCTGTCAATTATATATTTATAAAAAAAAAATAAATGCAAAATATTTCAGCTCAGTAGTAACGAAAATATGTATCTTATCTTTTATCTTATTTGTACACTATTTGAGCAAAAGTATCGAGACACCCCTCTGTAATTCTTAACTGACGACTAGATGTCAGTAGGACCTCGGTTACCGATATAAAAGAAGACACGAAGCTGTGTGCTGTTCACTGATAAGGAGTACGAGCAGAATAGGTAGGTCAAGGTAGCTCAATGACTTAGAATGTGAATTAGTTATAAGAAATGTGTCAGAGTCATGTCAACCCTCCTCAAGTTGCCCAAGTCAACAGTTGGTGACGTAATTGTGAAGTGGAAACGTGAAGCCACAACCACAATAAAACCACGGTTGTGTAGGCCGCGTTTAATGACAGATAGGGATCGTCGAGCGTTGAAGGAGGTGGTTCGTGGAAATTTCCAGACATCGAGTGAAACAATCACCCGGGAGTTCTGCAGTGCTACTAAATGTCCAGCCAGCACTATGACTGTGCGTCGAGAGTTAGGAGGAATGGGATTCCATGGTCAAGCAGCTGCCCATAAACCAAACATTTCTTCCGTGAACGATAAGCGCTGCCTGCAGTGGTGTAAAGAGCGACGCCACCGGCAAACTGGAAACGTGTAATTTGGGGTGATGGATCGCGCTTTCCCATATGACAGTGCTATGGGTGGGTTTGGGTGTGGCAAATCCTCCCACAGGAGAGTAGCAGTAGCAGTACTGCTAAAAGTGAAATATGGAGTTGGTGGCGTTACGGTGTGAAGGTCTTTTTCATGGAATGGACTTGGTCCTCTCGTAACACTACACAGAAATCTAAATGCGAAAGTATTCAAGCACATTTTGACCCGTTGCGTACTGTCTATTTACGATAGAACATCGATTCGATGACGACTATTGTCATACGTTTTTAATGTTGTATGATGTTATAATGAGGTATCAGCATGGCAATGCTACCTGACATAAAGCAAGGGCTATGAGGGAATGCTTTGTGGACAATAATTCCCTAAATGCACTGGCCGGTCGACAGCCCTGACCTGAATCCCATAGAACACCTTTGGGATGAATTAGAACGCCGATTCCTCCAGAGACGTTCCGAGACCTGGTTGAAAGTCTTATAACAACTTCTACAGTTCCTTTGAACTCTAATCATATAATCATGTAATTTAGCTACGAGCAAGTGAACACATGCTTTATGAGACCATAACTACCGAAGTTACAGTCTGTCTTCCCAATGATGATCACATGACGTTGAATGAAATATATTCCAGTCTTTGAATAAATTTCTACTTATTTTTCATTACATGTGCCGTAAAAAATTTTAATTATGTTTATAACCTCAACAACATTAAAAACGTATGACAAAAACATTGGCACCTCCTTTCATAAAATAAGGAGTTTCGGTAAGTTGTGAATTCCTCTTTTTGCCCATTGTTTCCTCTGAAAAGAAGGAAAAAAATTTTAAAAAATATAGAAAATAAAATTAACCATTTTGAATAACATTACACTCTTTCGTTATCGTTTAATTAAAAAATAACGATACACAAAAGAAACAAATTTCCGATATTGTTTAATTTTTCTTTACTTTTGAATATATTTTCAAAATGCCGTATTTATTATCATTAAAAAACACATATAAGACAGATTTCATAACTTACTAAAATGGGTTTTAGTAAGTTATCATTTACTAAGTTATATTTAGTAAGTTTAGTTTGTTGAGAGACAGAGAGACACAGAGACGGTTTAAAACTTTCGCATTTTTTTTTAAATATTCGATATTACGTTTAACGCGACATAATTTGAGCTTTTAATGGATGCGGAGAGAGAGTTAGAGAGCGAGAGAGAGTCGTCTCAACATTTTTATCAGCACCTTTTCCGAATACTTGCAGATTGATGGGGTGGTTTTATTTCATGCGATTACAATTTATTATGCTTTATACGTAAACTTCATAACAATTTTTGTCTAAACAATTTTATGTATAACACAAAATTAGTTTAGAAGTTATTTAAAAGTTATAGCAATATTTCACTAAATAATAATATTTAGGATACCAAAATTGGAGGCACACAAATCGCAGAGTCAAATTTTGCTATAACACCTCGTCGTTTCTCTCATTCAGATTTTGAAGGTAGGTGTAGAAAAATACATGAAGAAATTAAGTACAGATGACGCTACTAAGCTAAAGTCCGAGATTGCACACGTTTTGTATAAAGCTAAACTCTTGCTCTGAATATTTCTTTAGGTGAATTACAAGCTCTCCGATCTTTACCCCGTTCTTACGCAAAACTAGCTACACAAATTGAATAAATTGCTGAATCAAGTAAATTCTTTAAATGCTAATACTACTGAAAAGATGAAGATTCATCATGCTACAGTAGTCCCACACGTATTTATGGCTTTCCTAAAGTACACCAATCGGGTCATCCAATGCGCCTAATAATTGACTGCATACGATCTGCTACTTATATTATCTGGCAAAATATCTTCCAAGGCTTCTACATAACTTTACTCGAAAAACCACCTCTTATATCAAGGATAGTTTTATATTTAAAGAAAATAAATTAAAGATCTTCAAGAATCTGACATGGCGGTTTCCTGTGATGCAGTTTCTGCGATTACAAATATACCCTTGAAAAACGCTACAGCTATTAAAAGTGAGTTTCCCTGATGACATCGGCAAATTATTTCAATAATTTGACGATATCTCGATCTGTTAAAATAATTTATTATTTCACCAGATTGAGGGTATGCGATAGGTAGTCCTATCTGATTACTGAGGGTATGCAATAGGTAGACTTATATCACTTTCTTTGGCTGATTATTTTACGGAGCATTTAGAGGATCGGATTTCTAACACCACACCTCCTCGGCCTCGCAGTTGGAGACGTTCTGTCGATGATGTCTTTGCAATTTGGTCTCACTCTGAAACGGAACTACTTCATTTCTGGATAAAATTAACTCCTTTTATATCCGCATGAAGTTTATTATTGAACGTGAATCTAAAAACAATCTCCCTTTTTCAGATACTTTAATATATCGTAATTCTGCTGGAATTATTGAGTTCTCTGTTTATAGGAAGCCATTGTTTACAGGCAGATATATCCACGCATCTTCACATTATCATTCACTAAAAAGTATGTATTATCAAAAGCCTTATACACCAAGCACTCTTAGCTTCTGATTCCCTTTGATATAGAAAATGTTTGATAATTATCATTTCCCTTCCAGACTGCAATCTGATGTTAATGAGATCAGCATAACCTACCTTAAAGGAACATCTGAACAAATAGCAAGAACCCTTCGCAGATGTAATTTGTATTCCACCTTGAAACAAGCCCTGAGGTTGTCATCTTTCTTAGCAATATTAATATCAAGATTATGTGTAACCTCTATTCTTGCCTCATGTTTTTAAGTAACATGTTCCTGTTATCTTTGCTACTTTGGACAGAGTGGCCGTTCTGCTACTATTAGAATCCAAGGATATTAAGATTATCTACGATTTTTGGAATCTTGTGAACCCCCACACCACTATCCTAATCTTAATCAAACAGAGTGTATCCTTTCTCTAAGTTTTGGGAAGTGATTGCTGTTAATTGTTGATCATTTTTAATTAAATAATTAATGAATTATACATACTCGTACCCACGTCTCTGAACGAACTCTAGTAGTGTTGCGAGAGACTCGATGTAATATGTATGCTGCATGACTCGTTCTTGTATTCAGAATTCAAATGTTGTTACCAGGTATGCCTTTTCCCTGAATGAAGTTCATAACATTTTTGAGAGAAATATAGGAGTAATAAATTTTATTTAATTTTCTCTTACATGCATGAAGCCGGTATTTAAAAAATTACACTACGTCTAATGCGCATGTCTCTTTTAAACGTCTAGAAAAATAATTTCTTCTTTCATTTGTAAATACAGATATGGTTATTCCAGTATACATGTTGGAATGTTTAAATCTATCTTGTCTATTTATTAACAACGTTTCTTTTTAATTCTTGATTTAAATCAATAATGATAAATTATTAACCCATTAACTCTTTAAGAAAATAAATATTTAGTCAATTAGTTAACTCTGTCACTCAGTTAATATAGATATTTAGGAAGGATCTGGGTTGGAATCTAGTCTAGGACCTACAGAAATTTTAAACAGGCTTTTCAATTGAAAGTGAGACTGTCAGTCTCACAAGAAGGTGGAAGGATTTTTTATTCTCAAAAACTTAGATTTCTTTTTCCTGAAAACCAGAAATATTTTCTTTTCTACCGTAAATTGTAGAAAAGAAAATATTCCTTATTCGTAGAGCCGTGGTTTCTTCCATATTGATTCCATTCAGAAACCCTGCTCGGCCTTGGCAGTTCGCCCAAAAGTTAAACCAGTCAGTGTAAATGCCATTACCAATAATTTGTACAAACACATAATGTTAGTAATTGTTTTGAACTCATATTATGCTCCCTTACGGATATCAGAAGTTTAAACGTTTTTTGAATCGATACAATATATTCACAATATACAATATGCAATATACATTCCAAGAATTCAAAATTCGTAGAGTTATATTAATATAAGTTGGCATTGGTTGAAATTGCGATCCAGACGTTTCAGCCTGTAAGGTGATTGTATTATGGCTATAAATTGCGTGCCTATTCCACCTAGTTTATTGGAAATAGAAATCCAAGTTTCCTGTTGAAAGAATTCCTGTCACAGCGATGAGACATCTCTCAGTTGAAAATGCCGTGATAAAGAACTTTCACGTCCTAAGTGGGATTCAGAACTCTATTTCTATCCTAAGACTAAATATCTATCTCACTGCTCTTGCAAATGTGCAAATTGTGCTTTCGTGTTCGGTTACTTAAACTGGAGTCTAATTTGTTGCTTACATTCCAAATGAAAGGACATTCTAGAAATCAAAATCGATTTATCATTTTCTAAAGTGTATTAAGTTACTTTCCTTTAATATCAGATACACTTGTGTTAGCGATCTCATACGGAGATATTAGATTGCTAACTAGGGTTATTGTGTCTGAAAATTTGGTTGATATTTCTTCTGAAACTTTCGTGTTTCATCCTGCATTATTACGGGGATAGATAGCATAATGTAGTAATGGTTTACGTAGTGTATATTACTTTATTTATAAATTGGTGATAAGTGTCGTAGATTATATTTCGTCCTAAGTATTATAGGTCATCTTCATTACAGTGTCTGCTCGGTTAGCTAAGTGGCTATGCGCTTCACAACCACGCTTCGGGAAGGAGTGTTTAAACCCTGCTTTACCCCAGATAAAGCAGGGTTTATCCCCCACTTTATCTGGGGATTTTCATCCGGCAAGCAGGAAACCGGCCCTGTGAACACATAGGTTACAGTCATAGGATATAGTACTTAATCTCTCATTAGGAGAGAGCAACCAGTTTTAAGGGGAGGTCGAGGAACGGGCGGAATCACACAAGTATAAAATAAAATTCAGTACAGTTAATTCAAACAATATTAGAAATTACATACAGTTAGGACGCAGTCTTACAATGAAATCCCACTATGGGTGCAGTCGCGTGTTATAGAATTAAATTAAAAATATCTTTAGAGAAAAAAAAATTACATTAAAATGAGATATCATATATAAAATTATTTTACAAAATTTAGGATAACAATTTCCAAAACTTTAAGGATAGTAAGAAAGTCATTATGGTTCAAATTGGGTCAGTGACTTAAGGCTTCCGCAGTTTTGTTATACAAACGTCCATGTTTATATCAAGTTCTATGTAGAAGTTTGGTTTTCTTCCTCCAATGGATCCTATGGTTTGCGTCTTCAATTCCGTGTTGTGAGAGGCCAGATTTCAGCAGATTGATAAGACGGATATGGTATTGATGTTCCGAAATGCGTTTGCTGACGGATCTACCTGTCTGGCCATAGTAGGACAATTTACAGGAACACGGGTCAGGTAGCATCAGAGGTGAGAGGTTGTCTTTAGGAGAAGGTAACCAATTGTGGATGTGGTTGATTGGTTTGTAGGTAGCAGCCAATTTATATTTCCTCATAAAATTCTCTGGGAAAAGGTGATCCTAAATTGTGTAAAATAATTTTATATATGTTATCTCATTTTAATGTAACCCCCCTTTTTTTTCAGCTATATCTTAATTTAATTCTATAACACGCTACTGCACCTCATAGAAGGATTCCATTGTAAGCATTAGCCCTAACTGTATTCGATGCCTAGTATTATTTGAATTAATCGTACTGAAGATGTTCTATAATACTTAGGACGAAATATTTACTTATTAAAAATTTTATTACTGTGGTTAAGTGTGTATATTTGCTCATGAATGCTCCCCAGGTTCAATTATACAAAATTGCCTGAATATATCGCAAAACGTCAGGAGATTAAATAACGTAGACTTAGAATCGATGACTGAAGAGTTGAAGCACATAATCTAGAAGATAAAGGTATTGTGGAGGTCGCAAAAGATCGGTAGTAATATTCAATGACATAAGACATACAAAGAGCAAGCAAGGAAGGTGATGTTCTTGGTAAGGTTAGCAAAAGTATGTATGAGTATGTAAACTGCTGTATGAGCAGCAGTTAGCAAATGAGTCCAAAAGAAATCCTACGGAGTTTTTTCCGACATATGGCCAGTAAAAGAATGATTAATGAAGGATAATGCTGGTCAGTGAGAATGGTGGAATGAAAGGGAGATGAACTACCGAATGGTTAGCGAGCAGAGAGTATATCACAAATTGGATAAACTTGATGTCTTGAGGGATCGTTCCAGGGTGTTTACAACAGCTTTAACTTTCCTCTTTCACATGGGACGTAGAATGCCTAATTTCCAAAGGCGCCGAAAAAGGGAATCAGTTCTGCTTCTTAAACGGTTGATAACACTAAGGCTTCGTATTGAAATTCAATCATATTTTCTGGACTTGGTGTTATAGAGACTATTGAGGACCAAGATTTAGAACTGAGTTGACAGTAGCAGAATTATCTTTGATGGACTGCATGGGTTTATTAAAAAAGTGTCGTAATTTAAAAAAACTTTACTTATATGATAAGGTGACAACTGCATTGGATAAAGGAGATGGATACGCAGTAGCATATTTAAATTTTGCAAAGGCCTTCGATAAATTACGACATGGCTATCTGATCATTTAATCGGAACAGATGGGTTGGATAATCGTTAGTAAGTGGGATCCAAGATTGGGTTTCTGATAGGTATCATCAAGTTGTATATGGGAAAGCTATATCCAAGAAAGGAAGAGTCACTAGGGGTATATCCTAGGAATTTCTTTAGGGTACATTATTGTTTAATTTGTATGTAATTGACATTGAGAAGAGCTTTAATAATGATATACACATTTTTGCAAATGATGAAGAGTTGGGAGAACTACCAGAAGTGGAACAAATGTTGTAGTCTTCCTAGAGAATTCGAATAGACTGGATGAATGTGCGAATGTATTGTGTGGATTGTGCGAATGTATTGTGGGGATTACCAGCTCACTATCGCAAAAGGTAAGGTTTTAAAATTTGGGAAGGAAAGATGAGATGTAAAGTATAAGATTGGGGGTGATATCTTAGATGAGGTTGAAGATATGAGAGATCTCGGGTGATGGCGGATATGGACCCGAAATTTTGTGGTCATTTTGCTAAAATTGTGAACGCAGCACCAAGGATTATAGTATTCACGCAGAGAACATCGACGAATAAGTAATGATGTTATTTTTCTTTTGTACATGGTTTTCAGACTGCGTGTGGATTACTATACACAGATTTGGTATCTGGTTTTCCAAAGGATGTAGAGTTAGTGAGGGTGCAGCAATAACCTAATCAGTTGGTTCGGGATCTATGGATTGTTGACTGTAAGGACAAATTGAGAGAATGCAAGCTACAGCGTCTCCTGCATATAAAAAAAAGCGGGCGGGGGGGGAGATAGTCGAGACATATACGTTGGTGAGAGGTAATTACCAAATTAATGTGAATGAGACATAGAATGGCTTGAAATATTGAGATAACTAGAGATCGTCGAGCCCGGAATCTGAAAAAGTGGGTATGAGAAAAGGGGTTATAGTTTATAAGTGGAGCGTGGTACGTAAAGGAATATATTGCCTGAAAGTATGGTGAATACGAAGACAGTGCATGCATTTTAGACAAAGTAAGATTAGCTGTGTGTGTGTGTGTGTGTGTGTGTGTGTGTGTGTGTGTGTGTGTAAGGGCGAGAATGGGATCCTCCAGATTGAGTTTGATTTCAAGGAGGTCCGAAGATTATAATGATAAACTTCAACAATGTCAAGATGTAGTCATTTCCTGTATCCAATTCAGTTTTATCAATTGTTATGGAAATCAGTAAATTGCTGAAACTTTCCCGGAATCATATCCCTGTCTTTCCATCCTGTTATTCCGGCCTTAAGAAACTTTTCCAAAAATTTAACTCTCACCCGCAATAACTAAATGGTCTTTCTCTTGTGGCTACTCCTTCCTTGGGATCTTATTGTATATCATGAAACTCTTTTCCAGTTCTATCATCCTTTTGAGACCTTGCCATTGCTGAGACTTAATCAGCCTATTCAACGATGCTACCAATCCTCTTGCACATTCTCATAACATATGGGTCTCAAGCCCTTCTAATTCAATGATCATTTTAACCACGGATTAGATGTAGTATTCCGATTTTGTAATATCCTAAACACCTGATAATCATCCACCTATGTTGATCAGATCCTATCATATCGACCAATGTACCACTTCCAACTGGATGCTAGGGAAGTGATCACTCAGTAATTTAGCATTTTCTTATGGTTCTGCTATTTTAACATTTGAATTTATTAAAGATATTTTTCTGTAATAAAGTCTTCCTTTTCTCGCAATATTGCGATAGAACTCTTTAAGATTTACCTTAGGCTGCTTGGTCAATTCATTTCCTCTTATATTTTGATCATGCCTTCTAGCATTCTAGTCGCTTTTCTTGAAGAACACACACACACACACACACACACACACACACACACACACACACACACACACACACACACACACACACACACACACACACACACACACACACACACACACACACACACACACACACACACACACACACACACACACACACACACACACACACACACACACACACACACACACACACACACACACACACACACACACACACACACACACCACAGTTTGTACGTGTGTTCAAAGGATATTATTTTAATCAGATTATTTCATATTATTGCATTTCATTAGAAATGCTACAATGATTGGAGATTGTCATATTTTTAGTTGAATATATTGTGAGGAGGCTGCGTTGAAGTTCTCTTATTGCGATTAAGACTCTTTTTACTCTTTCTTCTTTTTCACTTTCTGATGACTTCCACTTGGATACTGTTGGTATAGAGCTCTTTTGCAGTCCTTTTGGATGCGTTTACTGTTTACATGTATGTGTCTTATCTACAAGACCACTATTCCTTACTTGAGTGTTAGAAGTAAAATTCAGAAGGATTCGTCAGAATAGAGCTCCGAGTTTTCTGGTATATTTTCTTGCAAATTGCAGTTTTTTTACTTTCCTGAAATAAGTTCTTCACTCAAAGTGAATTAAATTCCGATAATTGTCTTATTAAGTGGTGTTTAGTGCTCGAATCAAGGTGTTTATCATTGATCATGATAAACACTTATAATGGCTAATTTGATGAAATGTTTGTGTATATTATTATTAATATTAATTAATTAGTTATAATTAGGTCTAAAAAATGAACTGGTCTAGTATTCGCTATTCGTTATTAAGTACGTACGCACCTATAGAAAGTACATTTTTTTCCCTATTAGTCCCCATTCCATATCCCTAGGTGCAGAGCATTTGTTTTCTACCTATTTAAGAAAAAACAAACTTAAATATTCTGAAAGAAGAAGTTCAAGGGTAAAAATAATAATGAAAACTTAAGAATTTATACTTCCAGTCCAACTATGAAGAAACAATATGTTTACTGCAGCAATATCTTATATTTTGTTATTGGGTTTAATTAAATATTCTTAGGCTTCTGATTACCAGGTGTATCATACATTATATAAATGAATGTTTGAATTTCGTTACCCAAGTGCAGCATTAGTCAACTACATAAGGAGTTTAACAACTTGTTGCTCTCGAAACTGCTAAAAAGAATCATCATCATAATCAACTCCTGTATGTATTCTCGGATGGAGGGGTGAATACAGAATACAATGATAGTAGTACATGTAAAGTGCACAACATTGCCAACTTTCTACTTTTACTCCAAATTAATCTGCTATCTGTCAGGATTCCAATATTCTCACATCTTATATTTCAGTCTTGTAAGATTCTTCTTTCTCCATCAATCTACACAGATCTTTGTATTTTCTTCTTCTTCCGAGTTTTTTCTGCAGTTCTTTCATCAAATGCTGGTTTATCTAAACTTTCCTCTTCCATTCAATACGGCTCGAGATCAATTCTGCACGCGCGCGCACGCACGCACGCACACACACACACACACACACACACACACACACACACACACACACACACACACACACACACACACACACACACACACACACACACACACACACACACACACACACACGCGCGCGCGCGCGCGCGCGCGAATTCAAACATGTGAAATACAACATATTCCATAGTATCTCCATTTTAATGCAGTTCAGCTATTAATGGCATTTGTTAAGTTCCATAATATTTTCCACATTCTCTCATGCATGCTGATACATTAGTGTATTCTTAATTTCTGTCTTATTTCATTGCTAAATTTGTTGTCTAACTTTTTTTAATTTGTCATCTCTAAACAATTGGGCATCCTTATCCTCATCATTATTCTCTGTACGTTGCTATTCGGAGAGAAACTATGCTGATATTTCACTAAAAAGTACTATATCGGTCACTTGACGAACCAGAAGCGTGCTGTACTTCTGTACGCCCAACAACTGAACTGAAGGGTGTTACATTATCTCCGATGAAAATTATGCGGAAATAGGCTTAATCAGCAATAGCAATGCGCAAAGAGTCGGAGAATAATTGCTGTAATATTAGCGACAGAGAAGTTTTTGTAATAACTTCAGTGCAATGTTCTTATTTTCAATTAAGTTTAATATTACTTCTATCGTAGCATGATAACTAAAATAGTCCATTTTAGTTTATGAGGAAACTGCAATCAGCTATTTCAGATTTTTCAGCTATTTCAGCTATCTCTTGATGCATGGAAACAAAACACAGTACAAGCGAGAGGTCTCTCAATCTTGCATATTAACATCAGAAGCATCCGAAAACATTGGTTATTATTACAGGCATATCTGAGGAATTACACTGATATTATTTATATATTGATTCTTACAGAAGTATCCATAACTAATGAGGAAGCGACTGCTTTCCAAATTCCAGGCTTCCAACAACATAGATCATGCCGCCAAACAAGAAGAGGGGGTGGAATACTAATATTTATGAAACAAAAATTAATAGCAAAAGAAATGGCCTATCAGTTTGAGCATGCTGAAACCCTCTGCCTCGAAATCATTAATTCCACAAATACACAGCATCCCATAATACTAAATGCTATTTACAGGCCACCAAACCAAACATGATAAAATTCTTACACGAACTCAATTGCTGGCTTTCAAGTCAAGAAATATGCTCAACCGAACACCTAATGATAATTGGGACATAAACATAAATATTGCAAATGAAAACCAGAACAACACTACACAATACCTAGACACACTATCCATGTACAATCTAATACCAACAATAACATCATGTACTAGATAAGAAATATTCGGAAATATTATCACTGCCTCCTGTCTAGACCATATAAACGTCCGAGCATCACCAAATAGTTACACTGCATCAGTCATAAAGTGCAAAGTAGCAGACCATTACTTCACCACTCTAAACCTGCACACCAAGACAATACCCATGCAATGTCCCACAGAAGAAAAACGACAGAAAACAATAATAGACGAAGAAATAGTCAACCACGAAATAAGAAAAACAGACTGGGAACACCTAGCATCAGATTCAGCAGATATCCTATACAACAACATTAAACTCACACTGGAGGAAATATATAAGAAAGCTACAAATAAAGTCCGAATTCGATCAAAAACAACACAAAATCCTTGGATAACACAAAATTTAATCCTAGAAATACACAGAAAGGACGCTTTATGGAAAGAATTAAAGCGATATCCAAATAACACAACTTTAAAAACTGAATATAAGATAACAAGGAATCGCCTTACAACACAAATCAGAAATGCAAAAAGAAGCTACTACAGAGACAAATTAACCTCCGCACAGAACAACATGAAACAAACTTGGCATCTGATTAATGAGATGCTAGATTCTGTTCCCAACACCACTGCCTCCGAAACCATAAAACACACAGCTTCATGAAAGACGCAAAACCTATCCAACAACTAGCAAATGACTTTAACCAATACTTTGCAGACTCCATCCAAGAACTTCACAGAAATATTCCCCCAATCACAAAACGAGACCCTCCACTTGGACCGCTGGTTCCCATCCATAAAAGAAGCAGAACTTCTCTCAGCAATACATCAAATCGAACCAAACAAAAAGGCCCAGGAATAGATGGTATCAGACCTAAAGATATAAAGCAACATGCAACTAGTTTAAGTCCGATCCTACTAAAACTAATAAATAAAATATTTAAAACAGGACAGATACCACGTATGCTAAAGACCACCATAATTACATCCATATACAAACAAGGAAAAAGAAATTTAATCGCAATTACAGACCTATAGCAACATTACCAATTATCAATCAAATTATGGAGCGGATCATACTGAAGAAACTCACAGCATACACTGAGATCTTCAATATTATCCCCAAAACACAATATGGTTTTCAGAAAAAAAAAAAAATCATAGGGAACAACATCTCTCTTGGAAGACTTTACAGACGTAATTAATACCGCCTTAGACAAAAAAAAATATCCATGGTAGTCTTTATAGATCTAACCAAAGCATTCGATACACTCACACATCAAACCTTGTTAGAAAAGCTGAGGCATGATGGAATAGACGGGCCTCTTCACAGGTGGTTTACAAACTACCTCCAAAATAGAAAGCATATCACACGTATCGGATCAAACCGAAGCAGAGAACTACCAGTAACCTGTGGGGTGCCACAGGGAGCTGTACTCTCCCCAACTCTATTCAACATTTACACGCACGATATTAATCAGTTACCACTCAAAGGTAAGATATTCCAATACGCAGACGATACAGCAATAATATCCATCCATAATAACGCAAGCATAGCCCAAACAAATATGCAACATGTCATAAATCTGATCATAGACTGGCTCACGAAAAACTCCATACACCTAAACTCAGAAAAGACAAAATTAATGATATTCAGAAATCCACTGACTCGACCAGTTGATAACAAATATATAACCATCCAACATCAACTTTCCAACACAAAAAACACACAGAACAGCAAAACCACTACAATCACTCAGGTTGAAACAATACGATACCTTGGAATTTACCTCGATGCAGATATGAACTGGAATAGCCATATAAACCATCTACACAACAAACTCCGAACAATAAGTGGCAAACTCTACAGATTAAAAGACATAGTTCCCATACGCCTAAAAACACTAATATACAAAGCACTATGCCAAAATATACTAAGATACGCTATAACAACGTATGCTTTCTGTGCACCCTACAAATTAAATAGATTAATGTCGCTACAGTACAAAATGACAAAACTGATCTTTTGGGAACAAAGAGAAAATCACGACCTCATAAACATTGCAATAACAGAACACAAAATACTGACAGCAAAACATTTATTTCACTAGGCAGCCTTGCTAAAACATTATTTCGATGCCAACTACAGGATAGTTAGAAATACATACCGTATAACAAGACCTCAGACTACTAATTATATCACATATAAATACAATAAGCACTACGGAAAGGTCACGCGAAACTTCTACATCCCAGACATAATAAACAAATTACGTTTTGAATACAGAAACCTTACAAACTACAATAGCCTGAAAAGAGCTCTATGGACATACTACGAACAAGAAACACGCACCCAAAATACCATACAAATTTAATGAAACACAATATATTCGTTCAGGCTTCCAATTCAGCTACACATCAGTACATTCCAATTTATTGTGGGTGGGGGGTGCGCGTGTGAATGCGCGCGCGCGAATTTTTCAATCATAAATTCCGTAGCATCCTAACACAGCAAAAAAAAAAAAAAAAAAACAATACATAATAACCAACTGGTGTCATCCTCAGATAAGCTTACATTTAAGCTTCGAGGATGAAAGGGGAAAAAAAAATTAGTTCTCATCCAAGATGTATCATATGTAACCAAATGCATGTAATGTACGTATCACAAGAAAACCAATGTATGTATTATATGTAAACCAATGTACGTAATGTAAATATCACATGTAAACAAATGTAAGTAATGTATCATATGTAAACAAATGAATGTAATGTATATAATAATTGTAACAAATGTATGTAATGTATATAATAACTGTAACAAATGTATGCAATGTAAAAAAAAATTATTTTAAAAGTAAATCATGAGTTTACACCGTATGTTTGTGAAAATAAGGACACATAATATTCAGATTGCATATGTGTAAATACCGTTGTATAATCACACCTTTTCAAACTTGAAAAAAAAATAGTAAACCACAACATGTAATATTATAAAACTTATGTAACTCTGAACAATATAATTGTAAATTATTATTATGATTGTTATATAAAAAAAACTGTTATCATCATTACTATTTAAATCTCATTATATGTAGAACAAAGTGCTGAACCTTGTAAAATAATATACTGAATAGATGATCACTGTACATAAGTAAATATTTGAAAGAACAATAAAAAAATTATTATTAAAAAAAATTATTATTATTATTATTATTATTATTAATGTTCCGAAATCAAACCTGTAACACACGCAAAATACCTCGGTCTCTATATAGATTCCCACCTTAAATGGACAAAGCATATCGAATACCTACACACCAAACTTCGGATCATCGCAGCAAAATTCTTCCAAGTTAAAGATATTATTCCACCCAACATAAAAAAACTCCTATATCACGGTATCTTCGAATCCCTACTCAGATACGGAATAACAGTCTATGCAAATACATCAAACAGCCACCTAACAAAATTAGAAACACTACACAGGAAAATCGTGTCAACAGTGATCTGGACACCTTACACGCAATATCCAATATCCGACCAGCACATGGCGACACACAGAATTCTGAGCATTAAAAACCTGAAACACTACATGACATTAACAAGGAATTAATTCAACATCACCTATCGAAACAACAGAGACACATATCGGATAACACAACCTACAACAACTCTCTACATCCCCACACCCTTCAACAACTCATACGGTTCTTTTGTGAGATCACATCAGATAATCTCGCAACTCAACAACCTACCAAGAAAGTTAAAATACGTAGATAACTACAGAACATTAAATAACGAACTCTGGAAAATATACCAACAATGTTAAGAAACTATTAACACTAATATACACATCATAAATCATTAGCATCCGATGCCTACATCCCATTCATAAACAGTAGCAACAACACAGATAGTGAAGGCTAAATCCCATCCTCTTCATAAAAGCTAAGCCAAGCTTCGAAGTAGTTGGGATTAACTTGCCTCACTCATCTACAAGTAATCCTTATAATCAAATGCAGATATTTGTATGAATAATCACTCTTTCTCAACCTTTAAAAAAATAATAATAATAAATAAAAATAAAATAAAAAAATAAAAAATTATATAAAAAATTCTGTATAATCTTCATTGTTAATATTAGAAGAACATGTGTTGTAAATACATAATATAAAGGCAAAAAAGTATTATTAAACATTTTAATTGAAATCCAATGTAGGAATTGCAGCACTTAGTGTTGAACTCTGTAAAATTATAAGGTGCAATGTCACACAAGATGTTTATTGTATGTATAAATATTTTAGCAATCAATAAATATATTATTATTATTATTATTATTATTATTATTATTATTATTATTATTATTGTTATTATCGGAATTGGAGGTCGTCTACTCCAGTGGTTTAAAGCATACACGAAAAACAGAAAGCACTTCACACGTATAGGATCAGCACACAGCAAAGAGGTACATGTAACCTGTGGAGTACCGCAAGGAGCTGTCCTATCTCCCATTCTATTTAACATATACACACACGACATAAGCCAACTCCCCCTAAAAAGTAAAATCTTCCAGTATGCAGACGACACTGCCATAGTATCCATTCACAACAATGCAAATATCGCTTACAAAAATATGCAACACGACATCAATCAAATCACTAACTGGTTAACCGAAAATGGCATATATATAAACCCTGGAAAAACAAAGCTAATGGTATTCAAAAACCCGCAAACCCTGCCCATAGAAACTAAATATCTCACTATCAAACATTCATCCTCCTATACACAAAGTGCAGAACCTAAAATCACAACCATCACACAGGTGAAAACAACACGCTACCTTGGACTTCACATCGATGCAGATCAAAGTTGGAAAAGCCATACAAACTACCTACATACCAAGCTTAGGATAATAGCAAGCAAACTATACAGATTAAAAGACATTGCCCCAACCCACATAAAAATACTAATCTATATAGCATTATGTGAAAACATTTTAAGATATGCAATCACATCATACGCATTTTGTGCAGACTACAGACTTAACAGGCTAACATGGTTGCAAGATAAAATGATAAAACTGATATTCTGGGAACAACCCACTCTTATGCAGGAAGCATGGACAAAACACAAAATATTTAAGGTGAAACGCTTACGCCACTACACAGTCATGTTAAAACACTACTACAGCCCAACATATAGAGTAACCAGAACAACATATCAAATAACAAGACCACAGTCAACAAACTACATAACATATAAGTACAACAATCACAACGGCAAAGCCACCCGAAACATCTACGTACCTGACATGATAAACAAACTGCCGTTCGACAACAGAAACCTAGGAACATACAGAGAGCTGAAACAGGCACTATATAAATATTATAGCGAGAATGAAAATTAGAGCAATTCCTGTTTCTCTCTCCCCCACCACACATACACACACACACAAACCACGACAACCCCCCCCCCTCTCAATAAACTACCACTACAAGAACACAAAGAAACAAACACACCATGTCTAAATCCAACCCTATTTGCACAAAAAAAAAAAAAAGTTAAACTGTAATAGCAGTCAAAGTCTTTCAAACACGTACCAACAAACAGTAAAATCAACACCTGGCTTCTGACCACTATAGGAACACAACCATGAAACCACCACTCTCTGTCATCTATTGTCTTCCTCAGATAAGCTCTGCTAAGCTTCGAGGAAGAAAATTACTAACTTGCAAGTATCTGTTATACACACTTGTAATGCGTTATAAATATTATATACATATAATTACTACAGCAACTATGCATGCAATTCATCTGAGACATAAAAAAAAAAAAAAAAAAAAAGAATTCTGTATAATCCTTATTGTAAATACTGTAAATATTAGTATTGTATGTAACTTATACTGAGACATAATAAAATGTAAAAAAAAAAAAAATTATTATTATTATTATTGAATTGTGTGTGTATGCTGCATTACTGCATTGTATCGTGAATTGTGTGCACATTGGTGCCAATCCATATTTAGCTAGTTTAAAAAAATGTATATTCATATTTATAAAATGTACTCTGCATTTTGTATATCGAATTTTCGTACTGTACAGAAAAGATAATATGTTTTTCATTGTGTGTGTGTGTGCAGATACTATGTGTGATAGTAAACCTTATCACTTTCACTGTAAAAACAAATGTCCTTAAAAAAAAAAAAAAAAAAAAAATTAAAAAAAAATTATTATTATTATTATTATTATTATTATATTCTAAGTTCAAAAATTCTGTATAAACCTTATTGTAAATATTGTAAATATCATTATTATATGTAATTTATACTGAGACATAATAAAATGTTAAAAAAAAAAAAATTATTATTATTATTATTATTATAAAACCTTCGTGAGAATGATTTCAATGATGGAATTCTAAGAACAAAAATAGCTAAATAATGATTTCGATCAAACATAGAAAATCAAAAATTGTTCTAACTGGACGATGCCATTAGTGTATTGATAGAAGAAAACATTGTCGTAGGTACCCCCTCCTAATGAGAGCGATCGGAGATTTTCGGACGTAGATTTATCGCAGTTATGCCATGAAAATGGGATTCTCCCCGGTATTCAGGTGTTGTTTTTATTGTTTCAGAATTACGGTCGAAGCAATCTGTGAGGGCATTTTTATGTGTCTCAGCTTCGTGCGCTAAACACTAAAAACCCCTCATTTTAGGAGAAGAGGTTTTGTACTTCCATATGGGACGAGATGAAAAGTGGTTATAAAAAGTTCTTCATGTTCCCGATGGGACTCAGACCTAGGTCGTTTCAAGCAAAGGGCATTGTTGATACCAAACGAATACACGGAGACTATCTCAATTTGACAATGGAAACATTATAGCTGGGATTCTGGGAGTGAATAGGCTTCCCTATTGGTTAATGTTCACAAATTAAGGACGAGAGAAATTTGAATTTCCATGGTATATGATATTTCAGCTCCTCTTTGAGCATTATAAACTACCGTGCGTAAACAAAGACAATGACTAAATATTCAAATAAATAAGATTCAAAGATTATTTCTCTTAAGGTTAGCACTATTCAATTTTAAATTTAGAAGCTGAGAATGCAATGCATCATAGTTCTACTAAAATATTCCACAGCACTGTTTTTTTTTTTTTCCTCCAGTTTCTCGCAAGTACTTTGATGATTCGGGTGGCTTAGAGCCAATAAATTGCTGAAAGTAATTTCGATTGCTATATTGCTCATAAAAAACAATCTAGAAGTCCTAAATCACTATCACGTGGTAGTCGATGCAATGTGAACAATGAAAGAAAAACAATGAAATTCATTGTTTTTCTTCAGGTCATAGCTTAAGCCTTTAAAATCTAATTGTTCTTTCCAGAAGTTGCTTATCTTCCGATAAAATTGCTTTGCTCCCACTGCTGACGAACACATCCGCAACATAAAGAAAATTTCGGCACAAGAATAACTCGTAGAGCTGTAATTTTTTAATAGCAGTATATGTATTACGAAAGTGTTTAAAAAATAAACAAGATCACAAAAATGATTGCATTGTCGCCTTTTTCTTTATGTGAATGGAATGGAAATTTTCATTGTGTTGCATGGGAATCTTTATGTGATACCTGATATGTCACGTGGTCATCCCTTACTGACGATCCATCAGTTGCAATATGACGAAGTAGAAGCGAGAGTGCCATCCGATTTCGACATGTTAATGGCACTGTATTTGTCAGCATTTAAGAAAAGGGTACGAAACGAACATAACACGAAAATAGGTTTGGTTTCAGTAGATTATTTTAATTGGAGATTCAAATCTCTTTAAATCAGTGAATCGCCCAGCGTGCATCAACATCCTTAACTAAAAAATGCGAATATTTCTCGTTGTAATTCGGTGAAAAACTTGATTCTTATAAGAATAATACACAATTTCACTTTGGTATTATTTTTTTGAGAGATCCACGTATTCTGAATGAACTAAACAACTGAAAGTACAATAAAATACGAATGTATAAAACCGAAGAAAACCTCTTTGTATATTACCATCTTGAACAATCTTCTTACTTTTACTGACAACAGAAATGGAAGAAATTTTAAGGTGATTGTTTTGATCACATTTCAGGGTTATTGTGTCCGGCTTCGCCGAATGCCGATACGTCAGACTAGAAAGGAAAACCAGAAGTCTGCATTTGGTGATTGGAATCTAATGAAACAATGTTTTCTCAGTTAACTACTGAATACATATTGTTGTTTGGTTTGATAAAAAAATCAATTTAAATAACATGCAAAAAATAAACAGATTCATAAACGTTTTTAATTATTATGAACTTCTGTATTAATGGAATAGAGAAGTGATCGATTTTTTTCTCTGACTGACTGCTGAATGACACTGCTACAGTTAATGCAAGGTCGCCCCGCTATCCGTAGGTAGATAGTGTCATTCGCAGTTTATTTTAGTTTTAGCCTAATTGTTGGAAGAAACACCTCAGGAGCGTGATGTCATTTGCGAATTCTACTTTTCGAATAAGAGCAGGGTAAATTCAACTTCCCTTTCGGAGTGAGCACAATTAACAGACCTTAAATATTTATTGGTTTTACTAGTTCAGAAATCGACTGATAATTGCTGCTTTGGGGGTAACTAACCATCGGCCAGCAAAACGAATGAATATATGACACGGATGAGGAGCGTGTTCTCTAACGCCATTTATGTACATGTGATGAAGAGATATACGATAAAAAGACCATGGAAGTGGCTCGGCCAAGGATCCTTTTCTCCGCAATGGCAATGTTCACTCTCAGGTTCCTTGATATGCATGCGTTTCGAACAGTACGGTTATTGTTATCGCATAATCTTCACTCTCCGGAAAAAAAAATGACTTGCATCCTGCAATTATTTTCTTCTTATCCACACTTTAATATTAAGTTCATCACCCTTCAGATATTTCGGTACATATAGACGGATGGATTGACAACAAACAATCATAGCGAAGCTAATAGGTGCAGTCTTTTTTTTATGTTGTAACCATGCACAAGAGGTTGGTTGGTCAACCAATAGTACATTAGTACCGTGTATGAGTAGTAGGTTGGGAAAGGAGGAACTTGTTTACATTTGATTTCAATGATTGTAATTCGTCTGTAGAGGCTTAAGTGCTGTGAGGACATCATGTTGGACTTAATGGATTTTTTACAACACTCAAAAAGTATAAAAATAGAATTTAATACTTCCTATATTTCGTCCTAGTCACTAGGACATTTACGGGGATTACAAAAACAGTTAATGTAACATACACACAAATAATAAACAATAATGAGCCCAACCACGTGGGTGACACTAAAGTCCTATCTCTAGTTGGAGCGCCCGCTAAGGGCAGTAGTAAGTGGTCTGGAATGTATGGTGGGACCTCTGGTGATGAGTGTTTCCCAAATCTTCGGAAGCTTAATACAACTGTATTTATTCAGATTTGGTTAGTTTTTGAGAGCTGCTGCTGCTTCCAAGAAAAGTCTCTCTTTCTTGAATTTGCTGTGGTGGAGCATGGTGGTTTTCTTCCAAGATACCCTGTGGGTGGTATTCAAAACATGGTCAGCCAAGCCTGAATGACCATAGTTGTGTTTGCAGATGTAAGACTTGTGTTCCTCTAAGCGGATGGATGCTTATCTGCCTGTCTGTCCAAAGTACGCCAGCTTACAGGAACAGGGTACTTTGTAAACTCCAGGCAGAGAGAGAGGAGGGAGCTGATCTTTCGTGGAATGGATAAGGGTAGCAAGTTTGCGGTGGGGCTTATATTCTGTGTGTAGGTTGTACTTTTTTAGTATCTTGGCTATTTTTTCGGATGTGCCACGGATGTAGGGTATGGTGATGACATTTTTAAATTCTTGTTGACGAGAAGGACGGAGAATGGGGGAGGAGTTGATTATTTTTTTTGATACTGTGTTCGCTGTAGCCATTGGAGAGGAAAGTGTTGTGTATGTGGTTAAGCTCAGTAGTGAGGGCGGTTCCACTGGAACAAAGATTGTGGGCTCTCTTGGTAAGAGTTTTAATAATGCCAAATTGTTGAGAGGAGTGGTGTTGGGAGAGTTTGTGAATGTATCTGCTTGCGTGTGTGGGTTTTCTGTATACAGTGAAGGCAAGTGTATCATTAGGTAGGCGTGTGACTTTAGTGTCACCCACGTGGTTGGGCTCAGTATTGTTTATTATTTGTGTGTATGTTACATTAACTGCTTTTGTAATCCCCGTAGATTTCCTAGTGACTAGGACGAAATATAGGAAGTATTAAATTCTAGATCAATGATTGTAAATTGTATTCCTTGGGAAACACAGCAGGTGGGAGACTCTTCCACAGTGCAGCAGTTGCAGGGATGAAGAAGCAGGAAAAGAAATTGTTCTGTTTGTTTCTAGGTGTACTGTGAAGGGATGTTGAGCAGCAGCTGCACGTGTTCTAACGAGCTTAATACTGAGTGGAGGAATTATTGATATTATTTCAGATGAGCATTTTGTAAAAACAGTCATATTTTAAAATTATGAATATTTTTACAAATTGTTTATGTCAATACATTATTAGTTTCGGTTTCATAATACGTATTGTCAGCACTTGCGATGTGCACGTCATTGATGTTATTTTGTCAAAATGAAATGTCAAGCATTTAGAAAAAAAAATATGTACTTACTGGATTTGGATAGTTGTGTTACTTTCAAAAATTTTATTGTCGTTTAAAATTATTAAGCGCTGTGTTTCGTAAAGACATTCTCGTAATGCTAACGGAGACGATGTCAGCCATTATACATAACTTCTTGCTTGCCACTTTCATGGAGTGCGCATGCTCGGCGAGGAGATTAATGGGTGATTGACAGCTGACAGAACTTCGGGTATTCAAAGTAACGGAGGAAAAACAAGAGAGTTAATGGAAGTTTAAGAAAGCAGGCCGGCAACATTTTGTTCTTATGAAATTAAGTTTTTATGTGGCAGTCGGGGGCATATTAATAGAAGATTCCGAAAAAGGAATTGTAGAATTGTGAGCCTTTAAAGGGGAGGAGTTAAGACTGTAAATAAAAGAAAATATTGCGATTGACTTTCTATAGGAATATTCAAGGAAACGCTGATTGAAAATTTTATCTCTTTGAAGGACGCCGGTTCTATCTCTTATTTCCACTGGAAAAGGAGTCGGAATTTAGCAACTTAGATAAAGCAGTACAAGAAACTTTTTTGCTGGTACAAAAGTTAACAAAAATTGAACTGCATGAGGTAAGAGTGCTTATACTATGGTAAATTTAGAATATTTCTACTTCAGTCAGGAGGAATAATGTGTGCTACATAAGGGTGATGAGAAAGGATTCTATGAAGAAAGAAGAAGAGAATCTTATATCTTCGGTAAAAGGCCTAACAAAGAATGACTATGAACATTTTGTTATTCTGTAAACAAGGTGTTCAGTCTAGTAGACGTGATTAAGTATATGCTAAACAAACCAGTAATAGAATAAGTCAGAGAATGGGTGATCTCTAAAGTGTAATTGTATTATAAAAGGCCTTGAATCCAGTTAATTTTGTAGTTGTGAAATTTAATTTGAAGTGTTTATATTATTTTTGTTTTTATTAAATGTGTAAATTTTGTATTTGGTCTCAAGTCAGTGATTTTTCGGATTCTGAAAGAAACAATTAAAAGTCTTTGCACCAATCGGAATTGAAGCCTTGTGCATATAAATAAAAACACTCGGAAATAGAAATAATCGTTACAGATAAATTCTCATAAGAAATGAGGATTGATAATAAATAAATTAATAAATAATTCCCTTTAAATTATACATAATTTTTAAATAATCCCCTCTTTTTAACAAATGGTAATAGAGATAGAATCTGTTTATAAATTTTCCCACGGAAATATTTGTAGATATAGATACTGCAGAAACCATGCGTCTGTGTGAATGTGGGGGGGGGGGGAGAGTTGGTAAGGGATAGGTTATTAATAAGTCTAATTGCACTCCTCTGTATTGAATACTGCTCCCTATCTCTATGTGGGCGCAGCATTCAATAGCTGAGCAGCTTTGTGGTTTGTATAATGTAAACAGCTGTTCAGGGGTGAGGTAAGCTTGAGTGAAAGAGAAATCCTATTTTTTTAAGCTGAGGATGCAATCGTTGCTACGTGTTTATGCCCGGAGAGGTTTGATATGAGGGTAAATCCAAGAAGAAAGATCTCAAACCGTCTGGAAACTTGAGTATCGTCAAAAAGAATACTAGGGGAAAAAATGGTTCTTTTTTTATGGGAAATAGTATAGAACTGGGTTTTATTAGCATTGAAATTGATGAGGCTATCCGAACCCCATTGTAGAATGGCTTGGAGATCGGAATTGAGGGTTGTGGTTGTTGATTTTCTGTAGTTTGAAGTGAGTTGGGTAGGATAAGGTTTATCAAATGCAAGCGAGGAGTGTTCTGTCATCTGCAAAACTGTGTATTGGGTTGGAGGTCAATTGAATTAGGTGGTTTATATATAGCGGGAAGGGGGTTGGTGAGAGGACAGAACCTTGTGGAACCCCAGCGTTAGTTGAAAGTGGGAAGATAAGGAACTATCCACCACCACATATAGTGTGCATCCAGACAATAAACGATAGTAGTTTTCTTAGTAAGCATTTCTGCCAGACCTGGTACAAGACTTTGGAGATATCAAGTGCAACTACTTCAGATTCGCCAAACTTCTCCATGACATTTGCTAGAGTTGAGTGATATATGTGAGCAGATCTCCTGTTGATCGGCAGCGACGGAATTCATACTGGCTGTCATTTATTAGGTGTGTGTCCTCAAGGTAGTGTAGGAGTTGATGATTTTTTTGATTACTTTTGAAAGGACTGAGGTAAGCGAGATAGGGCTGTAGTTGGACGGCAGTGACTTGTTACCATTCTTGGGAATGGGCTGAATGTAGGCCAATTTCCAGTTTCACAAAATTCACAAAAACGTCTCCTGTCCCTGATGTCATTCCTCCAATTGTCCCGAACGCTTGTAGTTCAGAACTTACTCCTATCCTATGTCGTCTATATAAACTCTCTTACTCCACTGGAATCTATCCCAGTGGAGTAAGAGAGTTTATTCTAGACATTCCACATAGTACCCTGAACTCTGTATTGGAAACATTGATTGTTTTTCTTTTTCATCTATTTCAGGCTTTAAAGGCGGATGAGGTTCCAATTGTGGAATAATTGTGGTGTTTTATTTGTATAGCCTTGGCACATCGTTTGGAGAACCAGGGTTTCGTTGGGGAATGGCAGTTCAGGGTACTGTGTGGAATGTCTGTTTCCATGCCAGTGAGGATTACTTTGGTAATAAGTTCGGTGCATATGTTTAGGTTGGAAAGCTGTAAGAATAGTCCACCCATGGGAATGTCGCATAGTTGCAAAATCTGTTCCACTTGGCACTGCTATAATGCCAAAGTACTCTTGTATGGAAGTGTCTGTGTAAGCGGTGTTGCATCGGGGAGGAAATGAGCACTAGATTGCGGTCAGAATTGTCCAGGGAGGCTCACTACTTTCACTATGTAATTGGAGGGGTGATTGGTGAAAAGGGGATCTAGAGTGTTTGGAGAGTGGTTTGGGTTATCTGGTATTCTGGTTGCATCTGAACAATTATGTAAGGTCGTTAATGATGGCAAATGTTTCAGCATCTTTGCCTGCAAGATATGTACAACTGGAGGAGGGAAGCCAGCTAGTGTTGTGGACATTAAAATGTCCTACGATGATAATTTCGCTGTTGGGAAAGTGGGACTAAAGAAAGTCAATTTTTATGGAGAGAAGATTAAAGAGTCCAGAGTGGTTGATCGCATTAGGGGAGCAATAGAGACAGCATATGAAGTTGACTGAGTGGGAATGGGATATTATCAACCGAAGAAGGTCCAAGTTGGGTGATTCTAGGTTGGGTGCTATCTGGCAAGGTATGTAAGAGCAGATGCATGCGCAGACACCACCCTTGGGACGAAAGTTGTTAAAGAATGAGTAGTTTGGAAGGTGAGATTGGAGTTTCTGCCAGAAAGATTAGGTGGAGTTTGATGGACTGAATGTGGTAGTGGACACTATTAAGGTTGAAGTTTATGCCAGTGATGTGGGTGAAGTGAATATATTACGTTTTTATGAGTCATATGTTTGACTGCAATGGTCTTGCTTCCTGTGAAGTGCTTGCATACTGGTTTCCATGGTGGCTGCCAGCACCATCACTTGGCTTTTGCATCAGTTTATTTTGTCTCTAATCGATGATCCCACTGTTGTCACCATTTTGACGCTTTTCTTCGAGTTGTCTTCGAAGCTGGCGTCTTTGTTTCCTTTGTGCAAATGATAACTCACATCGAGCACGTATGCGTGATTGAGGGGAGGTGTTTTTGAACTCGATGTTGATCGCTGTTATCCGTTTTGATGTTCATGTCATCGTGTCGCAAGTCACTTTTACTAGGTGCGGAAAGTCGTTCCGTCGTTTTCTTTATTTAATGGCCAGAAACGGTGGCACATGACGATATTCTTATAATCTGTGTTGCATTCTTCAACTAGTTTGTTGATGTCCTCTTTTAATGATTTTTTCGTTTTCCTCCGGAAAGTTCAAAATGACGGAGACCAGTTGATTTTTTTGTTTGTTTGTTTGTTTGTTTTTGGTCTCGTCAACTCTTTTATCGTTGATGCGATTAGATCGCGAAGTTCTTTCGCCTGCCAAATTGAGCTTGCATTGCGTTGCGTTCAAGCTAAGCTACTACATGAATTTTGAAGGCAAAAGTTTCGGTCATAAAACTGATGTGGTCTTCGAGGTTTTCGACAGGTTAACCCTATGTTCAGAAGTCGTTTTACCGAAGGGAGGCACAGCGACCAGAAGATCGGCTGATTAAGTTTCATAAGTAGCTTTTGCGCAGGTTCGAGTATTTTGGCGCAGGAAGCGTGTGGCCAGTGGCAACAGAACTCGCAGAATATACCCCTTTTCCTATCTGTGACACCAGTTATGCAGCTGCGGCATGTAATAGGTTTGTCGGCGGCGATCGACGGCACTGTGCTGAAGGGACAAGGGAACTCGTTCACCGTTAGCTTTCGTTGCCGCCATTTTTGCTACGTATGGTAGGCATAGTGAGCGCTTACACATGGCTGATTTAAAATTGGAAAGATAGATGATTTAATACACTATAAATACTTACAGGTTGTGAAGAAGTATTCCTCTCCCCAGTACTTGCTGTTAAGCTTTCCGTTTGACGATTAATTTTGATGAAAAACACTCACAATAAATTGGAGAGCACAAATTTAGAGTAGCTTATTCACCGACTCCGCCTGCCAGTCTGCTTGCGAACCTGCCTAAAACTTGTTTAAACATGGCTATCATATCTTGTTCAAGGCTCTCCAGGTCTGCATTAAACTTAGAACTAATACAAAATAAGTGTCGATAAACATTTTAGGTTCGCGCACGGTTCAGTTTAACTACTGTATACAAAAATCTGTAATTAAAATCTAAAATTAGCATCAATTGGGACATGTTTCAATCCAATAATTTTATAGTACTGATTGAAAACTCAATGAAGATAACAAACGGAACTGTTAAAATAAGAAAGTACATATCTCTCCGAGTCCATAGTTGTCGGTTATATCCATCCATAATTATGGATGGGTTGCTTGTGACTGGATCACACGTAAACATCAAGCTACCTCTGAGGACACCATTTCTTGAATCACAATTGCTATTGGCGTGTTCAGTAGTTGTCCGTAACTCCTGGATTTAAAAGAAACTCTTATATTGCTTTCACCAAAGTAGATTTCTGCGTTTTTATTTTTATTCACAGGTTTAGACATCAATAAATTTAGATGCACTTTAAGAAAAGTTAATTCTAAACTCAAAACGTTTAGTTTAATTATTTATAGCGACGACAAAACTTCAAAAAAACGACAGTTGGCTTTTTTAAAAAAACACGTTTATTTTTGTTAACTGGATTTCCGTTTGAATGCGAAGCGAGATTTGCTACTGTGAAAAGTCCGTCCTCTGACGGGAGCTGAAGACGCGACTGTAAATACGGAATTGAATGAATCCAGTTTACTCAAATAACAGAATCATGAGAAACATTAATATGGGAGCATTTGAAAACTAGAAATACAAATAATTATAACGGGTTTAAAATTAAAGACAAGATTATGCCAAGTTCAATCTGATGGCTGATGAGCCGGCAACGCCACATTTACTAGGAATAATACTCATTATATTTCGAGGTGCTTTCCCGTTGCTTTTCTTGGCCAACAGCGAACTTTATGACTGTGTATATTGAGTATTTACGTGAACAGTTAAACATGTCATTCAAAATTTCATGTAGGGTTAAGTGGTCCGCTTTTGAAAATTTTCCATGTTATCATTAAATGAAAACAAAATCTATCGTAACTTCACTAACTCTTCGGTATTTGATATTTTATTAAAATATCATAAGTACTGGAGAGGGAATTCTTTCCTTAGTTTCTTATTTCAATGATAACATAAGTAAACAGACCTGATAGATTATGTTAGAAAGAGCGATGTAATTTAATATTGTTGAAAGAATTTTTTTACGAAAGATCTAAATAAAATTTAAATCAAATCCCGGGTAGTGACTGTGATAATTCTTAGGTTATTTCATAAAGCAGAGTACAATTAGTAGAGTATTGAAGGATAATGATTATAGGTAATTTTTACAGCAGACGTGATATGCAGAGTGATAACATCGTTTACATCGATTGAAATTGGTCGGTTGTTTGAGTGGATTACTTAAGTTATTGCTCCAAAACAATCAAGGCAAATCTGTAAATGTTTTATAATGACTCTAATTTGCATGTGCACCGATCGAACTGTATATTACACTGAATAAAAACTCCCAGATTCCTGAAAGAGAAGCTATTCAATACGCTAATAGAGAAGCTATATATATATATATATATATATATATATATATATATATATATATATATATATATATATATATATATATATATATATATATATATATATATATATATATATATATATATATATATATATATATATATATATATAATATTCATCAAAGCTTGATTTGCTTCCTCAGTCTTAAGAAAAGGCTGGTTATATTCCACTAATTCGAGCCCTACCCAAGGGCCTATGAGTTATGGAAATATTTTCTGAAAATGAAAGTTGTGCCGAACAAAGCGGCCTTTTGCAGCTGCCCAAGTTTTAATCCATCTAACTCGGGTGCTTCTAGATGTTTTTTCAGTGTTTTAGGGATGGCGCTTAAAGTACCTATTACTATGGGAACAACTTTCGTTTTCTTTTACCAGATTCGTTCAATTTCGATTTGCAAATCGCGATATTTTGTAATTTTTTTATTTTCTTTGTTGTCAATCTGACTATCTCCTAAAAACCGAGATAACTTATAAAGATTTTAATAAGAATAATACGACTAGTTTCGGCTTATAACAGCCTTCTTCAGGTATTCTTAAAGGAAAAGAATAGTAATATACATTGAAGTATCTAAACAAACTGGAAATTACAGGTAAAATTGCCACACATAATTGATACATAAAAAACGTTGTATATAAATATTTTTTTTAAAGTACTAATGTTTTAAAAAAAAAAAAAAAAAAATATATATATATATATATATATATATATATATATATAATAATACGCGAATAGAGAAACTATTCAATGGGGCATTCTATCAAGCAATACTTAGTCTTTATTTGAGTTGCAATTCAGCAGTTAGAATTGAAGGAAGTACAGGAAGATGGTGTAATGTTAAATCCTGTGAGACAAGGATGTAAATTATCTCCTCTGTTATTCATTATCTATATGGATCACATTATGAAGAAAAGTGGTATTAAACATGATATCAGAATTGGTGATGTTAATGTCAGCTCTTTGCGTTATGCAGATGATGTTATACTTCTAAATAAATCCGCTACAAGTCTGCAAGATTCTCTGACTAAATTGAATAACTGTTGTAATAGATATGGTAGGAAGGTTAGCAATAAAAATACAAAGACAACGAAAATAGGTAGAGTAGTTGAAAATGTCAACTGCGTTGTGAACGGAGAACCTGTGGAACAAGTGAAACATTTCAACTACTTAGGCACGATTTTTAGTGAAGATGGCAAATTAAATATGGAAAAATAGACAACAGAATCAACAAAGCTGTATATGGAATTAGAGAGAAATTAGAGAACACTAAATTAGCTGTATATAAGACAGTGTTCAAACCAGTTTTAACTTATGGATCTGAGAGCTGGGTCAGAAGTAAAACCCTTGACCAAAGACCAGAGACTGCAGATATGAGAGTCCTGAGAAAGATTAGAGGCGTGAACAGATGGCATCAATGGCAATATCCTATTAAAAACGAGGATATTAGAAAAGAACTTGACATTGTCAGCATCCAGGAATGCGTTAGCAGAGCTAATCTCAAGTGGTGGTCACTTAAATAGAATGGGAGAGGAAAGATTAACAAAACAAGTGTTCTCTGCCAGGTTGGCAGGAAAAAGACCAAGATATAGGTGGATTGATACATTAAAAAGTGCCTTAGAAGACAGAAATATAAGATCTGCTAATGTTGGAGTTCTTGACAAGTAACAGACTGATTTGGAGGAAAATTGTAGATAGGAAGTTAGTAATGAGGTAAATTTTTCATGTAGTACTATCATATCCTGTACATCCCTTGAGGGCACATGGCAGGAATTTGATGATGATGATGATGAGATTCCTCAAAAAAAAAAAAATCCCTGAAGCTATTGTATAAGTCCAGTTAGATATTTATTTTAGAAGATTACTATAATGTTTCCGCCTGCCTAGACGGGATCGAACACGTGACTTTCCAATCACGTTGTGTGAAGACAACAGCAAAGTCTAAGTCTCTTTCATTACCTCTTTAAAATTAGGTAATGAACACTTCCTCCTTATTTTTGCTTAATTTTTCTTTTCCTTTTATGTATTTTTTAAAGAAAATACTAGTCCCATATACGAGAGGTCACAAAATCTATAATAACAAGCATCTTGTTTGGGCAAACGTCTACTATAACTATTTTGACCTGATCTTTTTTCTTTCATTTTTTTTAATTTAATCCTCACATATTGAAAGAAATATCGTATTGCTTACCCTTTATACTGTATGGCTACGAAAGAAAACTGAGAGGTCCAGCATTTAATAACAGCCTGTAGAATCTACATAAAGGAAAAGTGCTTGCTCATTTTTGGAAGGATGGTAAAATCAAATTTAACGTATATTAAACATGTGTGTGATCTAGATATATTGAAAGCGATACCTTTAAAACTCTTACAACAATTATAAATTCAGTTTTTTAATAATAGTACAGGTATGTATATATGTCTTTTCTTCTTTTAACTTGATGGCTGATGAGGCAGCGATGGCACATTTACTACTACTAATAATAATAATTATATCACGAGGTGCTTTTCCGTTGCTTTCCCTGCCCAACAGTAAACTTCAATTTTCCTGTTTTGAGGAATGAAAAACCTGGATTTCAGGGATAAAACCTCCCTACATGACCGGCTAATTCACTTTTAATTGAAAAGTCCTGATAAAGGTTCTTCGCATCGTAGAAGGGATTCGAGCCTAGGTCTTTTCCAAACAAACGGATCCATCGACACCGACTGAGATAAGGGCTCTGTAGAAACTGAACACGGGAATATCTGGTATATTTCCTCCTCCTCCTACATTTTTGTATTGGTTGATGCTTTCATTTTCATCGCTCTGATAACTGTTTCAAATATTAGTTCTTACTAAAGATGAAACCAAATCTCAGAATAATAAATATGTTTGAGATTTAGACATTTTTAATAAGTGAACTCTCAATAGCTTTTGAACCTTTTTAGTTGAAATAGCAAACGACTTGCCGACTAAATAAATCAATAAAATATTAGAAGTTTCCTTTCAATTGCAATTTTGCATTCTTAGTATGTAAAACATTTCCTTGATCAGATGCAGACAGATTAGGAAACTGCATAACAGGAATTATTTACAGAATCACAACATTTCGATGGGTAATACAATCCATTCATCCTTCTTTCGTCATACGAATTTGAAAGGAAAAGCTAACTATATGAAGTATACTTGAAGATTATGGTTTAGGACATCGGCTTTTTCCTTTGCAGCAGCATTTCTACTTGAAATGCTGCTGCAAATGAACTTACGTAAGCATTAAAATGTAAAATAAAATCAAATGCATAAAAATGCTGTTTAAAAATTTATCCGATTTAAGATAGCGCAGTGACTTTTAAGAGGCAAAGCTACAATGCTTATGAATGTTTCGTGGTATTCAGAAAATTTGCCAAAAACAATTTATGAAAAGACAATTTATTGAATGAGAATTTAACGAAAAAAATAAATTAATCAAATAAACCATAAATCGAAAGACAGTTAATCGAAAAAGCAATTAATCGAAACGTAGGTTCTCGAAAAAGCAATCCATTGAATGGCAATTTATCAAAAGGCAATTAACCGAAAACCAACAATTCATCGAAAAATCACAATTCTCCGAAACTATAAATCATCGAATGAACAGTTCGTCGAAAAATGAATTATAAGACTCGAAGTGAAGTGTATTTATCAAAACGAACAGTGGTTTTCATTGGATTAACTTGTTATTCAGTTGAAGCTCAGGATTGAAATTATTATAAACATTGTCGAATTGTTCTATTTTTCAGTTTAACTCTATTGGGGGCTGAAAAGGGATAACCTGCCGAAATTATATCTTGCAATAACTCTCTGACTTAGTGGAATTCGAAGAAGTTGTCTGCGCGGTTCAGATTTAGCTCCAACTAGATCACTTTTATTCGAACATTTCTGTAAAGAAGTTTCGAAATGATATCAGTAATTCCGCTCTGGCTCGATGAAATCAAAGGAAATTTTATAGTTAAGATCCATATTACAATCTGTCAGTTTTGATTTTAATCGGGCCACTGTTATTGTGATGTCTCAATTAATATTATGATGTCTCAATGACCAATTACATATGTTACCTATATCTTGAGTAACTTCAAGTATTATTACCGAACACTTTTTAAACAATAGTTCTCAAGACAATTACTTTTTTCGAAGAATTATAAAAGAATTCGTCGAAAAAATTATCGCTGAATGTTTTTATCGATCAATTGCATTTGCAACGAATTGTTGTGCAATGAACGAATGAATTCGTACTGATGTATCCGACAGACTGTTACGGTTTTTTTTCTGTGTTTTTTTAATTTGTGTTAAACTAATTTCCTTTTTATTTAATGCTTTATATCTGCCGAAGTGTTTTTACTTTATCACCTCAAACTCACGGCCGATAGTTAAATCCATTATATTTCATTTACATCTTGTAAATGACAATTGTTTTCTGTAGGAAGTAGAGTTGAAAGCAAAAGAAGATCTAATACATAATTATCCTACTGAACACATGGTTTATACACTGATTAATAAGACTTTCGTGTTCCATATTTCAGACACATCTGTTTGATAAAAACAATGCTATTTGGTATGCATTAAACTGCTCTTCCATGAAAGAACAAGGTAGCGGTGATTAGTGTGTGAAGTTTTTTGGCACAATACCCGTGCAACTCTGAACGCTCTGATCTTCTTTCTGAGAGACTTCACAGATGTGCTCCGGTTGTGCTGCAACCGCAGCAACTGATTGAGTAATAGACGCGATCTAATGATCTACTTCTCGGTAAATCGTTCGGATCTGAACAACACTCCATCTCCAGTGGGGTATACAAGTACAATTATTTAACGTGCATTCCTTGCTTTTTTACTTTGTTATATTAGGAAGGTTTTCATTAGTACAATAATCAAGAACAAGGGGAATATCTTTGCGATATTTACACATCATTCTGATTATAGTGAATTATGTTGCTTGAAAAGAAGTCAAAGCACCCCCCCACACACACACACCCTCACCATGTAACAAGTGACGTGCTTCTGGCCGGTATAAATTGGAGAATTATGATGCTATCAAGTCTGTGCAGCTTCTCCCGGTGAAATGGCTACAAGAAGGGAACTGACAGAATTTGAAAGAGGCGTTGTGATAGAATGACATGTTTCAAGCCAATCTGTTCACAAATTGTGGACAAAGTTGGCCATTTCACGTCAACAGTTAGTGACACCATATTACAAAAGAAGCGCAGGTAGTCGACTGCAATGCTACCCGCAGTGGATGATCCGCCACACTCACCGAACGGGATCGTAGTGTGCTATTAAAGATAATATGTAAAAACTCCTATCTTCGGTCGACACATTTCCAGGCGTAGAGTGGAACATAAATCAGCCGAAAAACATTCAGAATCGAAGCTCATAACATGGGTTTCCATGGTAGAGCCGCAATATGCAAGCTCCACAACTCCGAGAGGTATCTTAACATTGTGGACAATGCAATGTTTCCTACTTTGTGGCGTTTCTACGCAACTGACCATTGTCTCTTTCAGCAAGACAATGCGCCGTGTCATAAGGCTGCTGCTGCTGCTGCTGTAAGTGACTGGTTTGTGATAATGAACGTCACCACACGTGAATGGCCTCCACACAGCCCTGATCTCAACATTATCGAACATTTGTGTGATGAACAGGAGCGACCTATGAGGTCAAGGGACGTCAGTGCCACAACAATCAGGACCGCATTACATGCATACAGGAAGAATTGTCTCCAAAATTCCATTGATCGCTGTCGTACGATTGTGGGATCTATGCCCTGCAGGATCGCTGCAATCATCGCAGCTAAGGAGGTCCTGCATATAATTTAGATGGGCACCAAGGCTGTAGCGCCCATCTAAATTCTTTAGACTATATATGTCACAGCAGGATATGTTACTTAATGGACACTTCAATACTCTAATAAATAAGTTTTTTCTTCTCACCTCTTTAATGACGTGCACTTCAAGGAGGGAAACCATTTGTCCTACACATGACATCTATTTTGTATCCTTACTTGCCAAAAAAAAAAAAAGAAAGATAAAGTACACAAAAATAGAGAAACAAAGCAACCTCACTTAATAATTTCTTTACACAAAATCGAATGAAAAATTCTTTTTTTATTACCATACGTTAGCAAGTTAAGACACTTAAAAGTAGGGTAACGTAACCAAAAGTTGCTTTATTTTTAAGGTTTAGAATCTAGGTCACACTTTCTGCACAAACTGAATTTGATAAGAGCTAGAGCGATAGATAGACGCATTTCCCCAGTTTAATTTGAATTATTTTGCAATTTTAAATGCGCATGAATTGATTTCACTCGTAAAGGAATTTTTCATGCTTTAAAAACTTATCTTCCCTCATAAATAAGGGAAGATAAGTTTTAAGAATTTACTGTGAATCATTACTATTGATTTCTATTTAATAACAATAATAAATTTTAAAAGGATTATTCTTTTTAAAAAAAGGTTTATAATAATTCTTCAAAGAATTATTCTTCAACTTCACTGATAAAGAATAAATGCAACTAAATTTATGATTTAATTAATATTTTTCTGAGACTAACTTGGAAATAGGAGGTAGAAATCCTTTCCATTTCTCCCTTGCAAACCTATCAGCTAAAAGCGAACTGTCTTAGGTAAAATCATAGGAGAAGCTACAAATCTAGAAAAGAAGAAACACATTCAAAATATCAAATAACATTAGATAGCTATGTTTTAGAGTATGTTAATTTTATTTATGCTGTCATTGGAGATTATATACGTTACTGCAGCGTAGAGGAGGATAATTAGCCATTTATTAATCGGCTAATATATACATACATGCACACATACATACACTAATTTCTGATTTCTATTACTGATATGTTGTTTTTCGCTAAGATTTGGATTTTTTTCCTGCTTTGTTATTACATTGATATCCATTGTAATAATACCATTATGCTAAATAATATCATAATACAAATATTAATTTCATTATGTCTTCATAACAGAATCAGAAGGATGCACACATCTTAATTAGGAAGCTGAGGTTTATATTGTAACCAAGAAACTTTCCTTGTTTCATACGTAATTTTTGGTTATTTCTCATGTGATAGGACAGTGTGGAAGTTAACTGGGATGATCATTTGCATGTATCACAGTCAATGACGCAGAAGAATCTTTCCATTGGTTTGCCCATGTCAAGTCACGTAATAGACAATACTTCGTGATCTGCTTTCAGAAATAACTTTTGGAGATGCAAACTCTAAACTACGAATCCCACATAACAACAAGAATATGAAGTTACTACCACTGGTAGTAACAATTCCAAAGGTGTATAAATCAAATAATTTATGAACTTACAGAAAAACAGACTTTACTTGGACATATTTCTCTTCCGATTGATCCGATTCTTCATTAGTAGTCTCTCTGCAAAGACAATTATTGATGCAAATCAATTTCAGGAACACACGTAATTCTAGTTAATCGCTATTTATGCCAATAATTGTTTTCGACAAGTTTTCTTGCGCATAGTGAACAGTAAAATCAAAGCTAATATCATTTTCAAGAATTCTTCATTAAATTAAATAAGGTATCTTCCTTTAGCTTAAGAAAGCCACACTGCCTTTATTTTTTCATTAAACACACTTCCATACTCATTTTTGCATTTATAAATTTATTGTTATTATATTAATATCTGATGCTTCTCTAATGTTTAAGACTAAATGTTTCATAGGAAATATTCCCTTTTATTGCTGTCTAGTTTCTTAAAGCTAATAACTTGGTGATAGGAATCCGTTTCCGTAAGAAAAAAAAAATCCATATAAAATTCATTGAAGTGTAAATATAAAAATAAATGGAGAATTAATATTTGACATCGTATTAGACCTAATAATTTTCAGGGCATCAAAATTATGAAGTTAGGAAGAAATTAAAACACCTCAAAACAAGGATAAGTGACAACTGTATGAAAGAAAGCTGTTGAAAATAAACATTGGATTAGAATAAAAGACATCATAAGGAATGCCAGTTAAAGAATGTCCTTAGACAGACACCGGATTATAACAATCTTAAATAGAAACGAAACGGAAAAACAGCTGGATTGAAGACCACTAAGACTAGATTTTCGCGACTACTCAATGAAACACACTCAAAGGAACTCCGTTGATGGTTATTATTCAAATATCCGAAAACTCAAGAAAATAAAATTTCCTCGATTGCCACATATGGCTCCCTAACCGAGATTTGGCTAACGTTGTTGTATGGAATACTTTATATCCCGTATTCTTAATAGTACGAACATCTTCAGCTTTCTTTTCCTCCCTTTTAAAAGTGAATCCGGCTGCTATCTGTCAGAAAGCAACGAGGACCTAGAAATTTGTCTCGAAACGTATAATGCGATAAAATCAACAACAAGGACCACATTTTTATCCGTACGCAAAAAAGTAAGCATATTGTAAGGATACTGGATCGAGGTGCAAGAGGTAATCAATCTCTTGCACCTCGATGAGCAAGAGGTTGATTACCTTACCAATATTAGTTTATAATTGAGTATGCTCACCTTTTCTATACATTGTGTTCATTGAAACACAAAAAAGTAGCTGATATAAAGAAGTTGTTTTTGTACAAACTTTTGATTATATATAGAACGTAAGAGTTAAATATCTACTTAATCAATATATCACGTCATCACAATTGGAATTCTTTGCTCTCATTTTTGCTGATATTCATTTTTCGATCTTTAATATTGTCGGGGACTTATAAAATAAACACATTTACTACTTAGTGTTTTGCGGCAACTTAAAATATGAGCTATAATTTAGTATCCTTTCATAGGATACCAAAAATACATTTTCTAATACTGAATTTCATATTTCATTCGCATTCAAATGAAATCTAGTTAACAAAAATGAACGTTTATATTTTAAAATTCAACTGTCATTTTTTTAAAGTTTTGTCGTTGCTATAAATAATTAAACTAAACGTTTTGAGTTTAGAATTAACTTTTCTTAAAGTGCATCTAAATTTATTGATGTCTAAACCTGTGAATAAAAATAAAAACGCAGAAATCTACTTTGGTGAAAGCAATATAAGAGTTTCTTTTAAATCCAGGAGTTACGGACAACTACTGAACACGCCAATAGCAATTGTGATTCAAGAAATGGTGTCCTCAGAGGTAGCTTGATGTTTACGTGTGATCCAGTCACAAGCAACCCATCCATAATTATGGATGGATATAACCGACAACTATGGACTCGGAGAGATATGTACTTTCTTATTTTAACAGTTCCGTTTGTTATCTTCATTGAGTTTTCAATCAGTACTATAAAATTTTTGGATTGAAACATGTCCCAATTGATGCTAATTTTAGATTTTAATTACAGATTTTTGTATACAGTAGTTAAACTGAACCGTGCGCGAACCTAAAATGTTTATCGACACTTATTTTGCATTAGTTCTAAGTTTAATGCAGACCTGGAGAGCCTTGAACAAGATATGATAGCCATGTTTAAACAAGTTTTCACCCGGAAAAGAAGAAACACTCAAATTTTGGAAGTCAGTCTGGGATAATCCTATTGAACACAATAAAGATGCCTGATGGATTAGGGAAATAGAATCAGAAATGAAACAAAAACAAATGCAAAATGTTATTATCACTAAAGAAATGGCAAATTCTCAAGCTAGAGAATTAAAAAACTGCAGTGCACCTGGCAAAGACCAACTGCATGGATTTTGGTTAAAACATCTAACGAATCTACATGATCGAATGGCAGAACAATTTAATTATTTGTTGCAGTCAGGCTTAGTCGAATACTGTATGATATCTGGGCGCACTTTTCTCTTCATGAAAGATAAAGATAAGGGTGCAGATCCAAGTACCTATCGTCCAATAATATGCTTACCAACTGTGCTTAAGCTGTTCACTGCAATCATAGCAAATTCCATATACCACTGCTTATTAGATAATTAGATTTATCCGATTGAACAAAAAGGCAATTTTCAAAAACCTAGAGGAACAAAAGACCAGATCTGATTAATAAAATGATTCTCAGAAACTCAAAAAGAGGAAAAACTAATTCAAACATGGCATGGATAGACTACAAGAAAGCATTCGATTCCCTCCCATACTCCTGGATCCTAAAATCACTAAAAATATTTGGAATTAGCAAAAAAATATATGTTCGTTTCTGGCTACTGCTATGAAATCATGGAAAACAACATTAATAATGAATAATGAACGATCTGGAGATATCACCATTAAATGTGGAATTTTCTAAGGTGATGCCTTGTCCCCATTGCTCTTCAACATTTCTTTGATACCTTTGTCTATGATTCTGAATAAAACAAAACTTGGATATGAAATTCCTAAATGTAATATTAAAATTTCCCATCTGTTGTATATGGATGACTTGAAGCTATATGGAAAATCGGCCCAGCAAATAGAGTCTTTATTGAACATAGTTCGTATTTTCAGTCAGGAGACATCAAAATGGAATTTGGTTTAGATAAATGCGCAATGTTATCTATTAAACGAGGAAACATTAATGACACTAGCAATTTTAATTTTGATCAAGAGAAATATATAAAAGCAATTTCAGCTGACGAACGCTATAAATACCTAGCAATATTAGAAGCCAATGATATTCTCCACTCGAAAGTTAAACAAAAGGCAGCATCAGAATACATTAAAAGAGTTAGAAATATTCTGAAAACAAAACTAGATGGATTAAACACAATTACAGCAATGAATTCTTGGGCTATACCAGTGATCCGATACACAGCTGGCATAATAAATTGGACAAAAGAAGACCTGGACAAACTAGACCGCAAAACTAGAAAACTAATCACTATGCATCACATTACATCCACGAAGTCATGTTGACCGGTTGTACCTACCGATGAGAATAGGTGGACGGGGTCTGTTGCAAGTGAGACAGGCTGTGGAAGAAGAAGAAATTGGCTCTGAGCCAATGCTCCAAGCAATTATACAAGAGGGCCTTTAAAGCAACAGGAAACAAATCTGATTACAAAAAGGAACAACGAAATATCCGATATGTGCGCTGGAAAAATAAACATTTGCATGGTGAATTTCTTCGAGATATTAAGGACAAAATTAACGTGAACAAGACATGGCAATGGCTTTAACACGGGTACATTAAAAAAGCAATAGAAGAATTTATTCTAGCAGCTCAAGGACGGGCATTACAAACTAATGCAATCAAAACAAAAATATTCAACATCAATAATAACAGCAAATGCAGACTGTGCGATCAGAAAGATGAGACTGTAGAACATCTACTCAGTGCAAAATAGCTCAAGCTGACTACAAATACCGCCATGATGAAGTGGCCAAAATAATTCATTGGCATGTATGTAAAATATGGCTTTCCTACCTCTGATAACTGGTGGCAGCATAAAGTACAGACTGTACTGGAAAACGAAACAGCAAAAATTCTCTGGGACTTTATAATACAAACTGATCAGCATTTGGAACAAAATAGTCCTGACATCACAATTATCGAACATCGACAAATTTGGATTATCGATATAGCAGTACCAAGTAATAACAACATTAACAACAAAGAACTGGAAAAAAATTACTAAATATCGAGATCTGGCAATCGAAGTTGGCCGACTGTGGCTTAAACACACCAAAGTCATTCCAATAGTTATCGGTGCACTTGGTGCAACTTCAAAGAAGCTGTCCAACTATTCACAGCAATTAAAAATCAATGAAGTGACCCCATACGAGCTACAAAAAACAGCATTACTTGGAACAGTCCATATTTTACGACGCTACCTACTTGACGGACTATTCTTAGATACTTCGGTAGAATCTGAATTGTTATGAATCACCAGTCAAATTTTTATTTATATTATATCTTGTTTGACTGTGTATCAGTTATGTGAATAATTTTTTTTTTTTTTATTAAAACATTTTATTATGTTTCAGAATAAATTACATACAATAATAATATTTACAATATTTACAATAAGGATTATACAGAATTTTTGAATTTAAAATAATAATAATAATAATAATAATAATAATAATAATAATAATAATAATAATAATAATAATAATAATAATGTATTTATCTATTTATTATTATTATTTTTTTTATGTCTCAGATGAATTGCATACATTGTTGCTGTAGTAATTATATGTATATAATATTTATAATGCATTACAAGTGTGTATAACAGATACTTGCACGTTAGTAATTTCTTCCTCGAAGCTTAGCTGAGCTTATCTGAGGAAGATAATAGATGACAGAGGGTGGTGGTTTCATGGTTGTGTTCCTATACTGGTCACAAGCCAGGTGTTGATTTTACTGTTTGTTAGTACAAGCTTGGAAGACTTCGACTGCTATTACAGTTTAACTTTTTTTTTTCTTTTTTTCTCTTTTTTTGTGCAAATTAGGGTTGCATTTAGACGTGGTGTGTTTGTTTCTTTGTGTTCTTGTAGTGATAGTTTTTGAGAGGGGGGGTTTCATAGGTTTGTGTGTGTGTGTGTGTGTGTGTGTGTGTGTGTGTGTGTGTGTGTGTGTGTGTGTGTGTGTGTGTGTGTGTGTGTGTGCATGTGTGGTGGGGGAGAGAGAGACAGGAATTGCTCTAATTTTCATTCTCGCTATAATATTTATATAGCGCCTGTTTCAGCTCTCTGTATGTTCCTAGGTTTCTGTTGTCGAACGGCAGTTTGTTTATCATGTGAGGTACGTAGATGTTTCGGGTGGCTTTGACGTGGTGATTGTTGTACTTATATGTTATGTAGTTTGTTGACTGTGGTTTTGTTATTTGATATGTTGTTCTGGTTACTCTATATGTTGGGCTGTAGTAGTGTTTTAACATGACTGTGTAGTGGCGTAAGTGTTTCACCTTAAATATGTTGTGTTTTGTCCGTGTTTCCTGTATAAGCGTGGATTGTTCCCAGAATATCAGTTTTATCATTTTATCTTGCAACCATTGTAGCCTGTTAAGTCTGTTGTCTGTGCAGAATGTGTATGATGTGTTTGCATATATTAAAATGTTTTCACACAATGCTTTATAGATTAATATTTTTATGTGGGTGGAGTCAATGTCTTTTAATCTGTATAGTTTGCTTGCTATTATCCTAAGCTTGGTATGTAGGTAGTTTGTATGGCCAGCATCGAAGTTAAGTCCAAGATAGCGTGTTGTTTTCACCTGCGTGATGGTTGTGATTTTAGGTTCTGCACTTTGTGTATAAGAGGATGAATGTTTGATAGTGAGATATTTAGTTTCTATGGGCAGGGTTTGGGGGTTTTTGAATATCATTAGCTTTGTTTTTCCAGGATTTATATATATGCAGTTTTCGGTTAACCAGTTAGTGATTTAATTGATGTCGTGTTGCATATTTGTGTAAGCGATATTTGCATTGTTGTGAATGAATACTATGGCCGTGTCGTCTGCATACTGGTAGATTTTACTTTTTAGGGGGAGTTGACTTGTGTCGTGTGTGTGTATATGTTAAATAGAATGGGAGGTAGGACAGCTCCTTGCATTACTCCACAGGTTATATATACCTCTTTGCTGTATGCTGATCCTATACGTGTGATGTGCTTTCTGTTTTTCGTGTATGCTTTAAACCACTGGAGTAGACGACCTCCAATTCCGATATGGGTAAGTTTCGTTAACAAGGTTTTATGTGTTAGTATGTCAAATGCTTTTGTTAGGTCAATGAATACCACTTATGTTATTCTGTTTTTATCCAATGCAGCGTTTATTAGATGTGCGAAATCTTCCAGGAGTGTTGCCGTTCCTTTATTTTTTTGAAAGCCATATTGTGTTTTGGGTATGATTTGAAATTTTTTAACGTATGTGGAGAGAAAAAGAAACTTATTATGTTTCTTTTTCCCTGTTTGTGTATGGGTGTGATTAATGCACTCTTCAGTGTTTTAGGTATGTGTCCCGTTTCGAAGATTTTATTTAACAGTTTTTGTATAACTAGAAGTAGGTCGGTTGAGTGTTTCTTGATGTCCTTTGGTCTGATTCCGTCTATCCCCGGTCCTTTGTTAGGATTAATTTGTAGAATTGCCAGTGATAGTTCTTCTTTTGTTACTGTGGGGAACCACATCGACTGGGTTGCTCGTGGACCTAGTGGAGAATGTTCGTTTGTGTGAGGAAAGGTTGTTTCTTGTAGCTTTTGGACAGAGTTCACGAAGTGCTGATTAAATTGTTTGCCAACCGTTTCAGGGATTTGGGGTCGCAGGCAAAGCTGTGTTTTATTGTTTCTGAAGCAGTGGTTCTGTGTATATTGTCCAGCATTTCATTAATCAGGTGCCAGGTTTCCTTTATGTCATTCTGAGCTGTTGTTAATTTGTTGCTGTAATAGTTGCTTTTTGCCGTTCTAATCTGGGTTGTTAGGAGATTCCGTTTTCTTTTGTATTCAGCTTTTAAAGCGATATTGTTCGGCGACTTCTTAAGTTGTTTCCATAGGGCATCTTTTCTTTGTATGTCTATTAGTATGTTGTCTGTTATCCATGGATTTTGTTTCGTTTGGGGGCGTATTTTTATTTTTGTTAATGCTTTGTTATATATTTTGTTAAATGCAAGTTTAAGATTATTATATGCAGCTTCAGCAGAGTCTAGAGATTAAATCTGCATCCAGTCTGTTTTTCTGATTTCATCGTTCACTATTGCTTCGTTTACAATGCTATGATACTGTTTTGTAGTCTCAGTGGTTTTTATGGGTTCTGGTTCAGTGTGTAACTGCAATGCTGTGATATAATGGTCTGCTAGTTTGCATGTTATGACGGCTGCTGTGTGGCTGTATGGAGGGGCCCTTATATTTATATGATCAATGCAGATTGATGTTGTCGTGTTTCCGACTATCTCTTCTCGTGTATACGACTGTATGGAAGGGGTTATGTTATATGCCGATAATAGGTCTAGGTATTGTTCTGTGTTGTTATTTATGTTCCTAATGTTTATATTAATGTCTCCTATTATTATCAAGTATTTTGAGGTGCCTACTTTCGTGGCTGAAAGCCATCTGTTTAGTTATTCTAGGAATTTTGTGGTGCTTAAGTTGGGTGGTCTGTATATTGCGTTTAATATCAGGGAGTTTTCTTGTTTGATGTTTTTAATTTCGATGCATATGTTTTCTGCGTATTCTAATTTATAGTTTATTTCTGTTACTTCTAGTTTATGTTTGGTAAATATTATTATAACACCGCCTCGTTTTGTTTGTCTGCAGTGTTTGTGTTGTTGGAAGTGTGGCATTTGGTAAGAGGATGCCTCTTTGTTTGTCGTAGATACTTCAGTCAGTATTAAAATGTCTATTTCGTCTATATCTTCCTTCAGATAAGCTTGCAGGGTCAGCCAGTATTTTTGAATGCTTCTGATCTTGATGTGGAGAATAGATAGTCCTTTTTTGGGGATTGTCAGTTGTTTCCATTCTGATATTGATTTCAGAATGTGGCAATTATCATGTTCCGGGGTGATTACGTCTGCTTGATGGTGTGCATTCATGTTGGTTGGTGTGCTGTTCCTTCTTTACGAGTTGTCAATATTCCTTTCAATGTGACAGCCTGTTGAGGTCATCTACGGATTTTATTTCGATTGGTTTTGCGTCTTGTGTCTTTCTAAGGAATATTTTGCTGTCTCTTATCCATATAAACTGGTAATTGTTTTCTGTTTTTACTTTCCTTGCTTGGTAGAATATTTTCTGATAGTGTGGAGTAAGGTATTCAGACAAGTATATTGGGGTGTTGTCGTGGTCTCCTTTCAGATCCTTTACTACTGGATTTTTAATCCTGCTAGCTTTTATAAGTGTAGTTTTTGTTAGGCTGTTGGTGAGTCGCACTACGACGGGAGAAGGACGGGTATTATTTTCTCTTTTCCTTTTTTGTGGTAACCGATGCACTGACTAGATGTCTCTTGATTCAATGGCAGTGCCGATTTTTTGGCTTAGTTGTATTACAGTGTCTCTTAGATGTTCCTTAGCTATTCCTGGGAGACCATTTATGAGGAGGTCATTTTTGTGCTGCTGTTGGTTTGAGAGCTCGTACTGTTGCTTTAGAGAGTTTAGTTCTTGCCGTAGGTCCGTCGTCTCTTTAATTAAATTATGCTGTCTTTCAGTTAGCTCTTTGATGCAGTTTTTAATTTCTCTAACAGTCTGTAACATACCTTCTATCGAGTTGTTATTAAATTTAATAAATTCCTCGTATTGGTTGCATTTTTCTGTAATTTGTGCGGTATGTTTTTTAAATAGTTCTCCAACAAAATCGATTAAACAGTCTTTTAGGTTTTGTAATCTATTTTCAAGTAATGCATTTAAAGATTGCTCACCTGGGTTACCGTTGTTGTTTTCTTTGTTTTTAATTCCCTCTGTTGTTGATAGCTGTTTGCTGCCTGCGGTTGTTTTCTGCATTGGCTGTTTTCCGTCTGCGGTCGAAGGCGACGTTCCTTTATTGTCTCTGCAATGGGGACACTTCCACTCGTCCCGATTCTAGTTTGATTTTCGCTGCCAAGTAGTCTCAGACAATCCTGAACATAAAAAATGCATGTTTCTTTGGCAGTTCCTACGTGTTACGTGGTTTTCTTCCCCCGTTAGGTCTTCTTGGCATTTGTAGCACTTCATATTTCTTGTTTGACCATCTTGCTGTAATTTCTAATATGGCGTCTTCCTTTGTTCTCTTCTCGCGTAGTTGAAGCGCCGAATGTATACTTCGAAGTTTGAATACTTATATTTTACTTATTACTTAACAGATACTTCCAGTTTTTACATCTACTGTATATGTTCGTCTTGAAGAACGGAGTTCACTGATGTATTTTAAATTTTAATTCACAAGAATAGATCTACTTTGCAACTTAAAATATGGGAGCATCGAAATAGCGTGCTTGCGACTGCTTGCTACTAAAGCGTCCTCTTTTGTCAGTTGTGAAACATGGCATATGAAGGGTTCCAAAATTAACAAATGTACTGGCTCACATTATAATATGAGCAATGAAATCAGCTACTGTGCGAAATTCTTGGTTTGTTGAATGCTATTTCATGACTAAGCATGAGGTAAACAGTCAAATTTTCAGACGATTGGGAGGAAATTTGAATGCTCGGGGGAGAATACGAACTCCAGAACTTTGCAAAGAGCCTCCTGTGGTGCCATGTAGTAGTTATTCGCCATACTAAGTTAACTTTTATTTTCAACTACGTGAAGCATTTTTTTTATTTTTTAATTTGACCACCAAAATATTTCTGTGCTAAGACGTATTTAGTGCGGGTTTGTAAACGCAAACGGAAATAGAGAAACGAAGTTCGTCACCCCACTTGCAAGTACAATCCCTCCATAACACCTAACAACTAATGGAAGCTCTCCATTGAAAGGGGAAAAAAAGTTCGTGTTCTGCTGACTCCACCCTGGGGAATTTTCTGAAAGCTAAACAACATAAATCCGTCACAGCGGCAAACTGTAACTGGAGGTCCACTGTCACCACGAACGAGTCGTCTTTAAGTGGAGATCGAATAAACACCTCGTTTTATTAATAAACTGGAAGGAGAAATGCTCTTGTTCGTAGCTGAAACGTCGACGCTCGTGCTCTTTGACGCTATGTGCGCTTCTACTTTTGATCTTTGATTTCTATGATTCAAAATGGACGATGGGAGGAGCAGAGAAATGCATCCAAAACAGCACCTCTTCTTTTTTAAAGAATGAAGCCATGTGTTTCCGATGCTATTCCATAAAGACTCAAAATGCATAGAAATATTATTATTATTATTATTATTATCATTATTATTATTATTATTTAAGACCTGCAGGCAGTGGCCTAGCTAGAGCTTTTGCAGCCCGGGGCGGTCCCTGAGTTTGCCGTCCTCAAGACACACCAAAAAAAAAAAAAAATAAAATAAAATAAAAATAAATAAATAAAATAAATAATAAATAAATAAAATAAAATAAAATAAAATAAAAAAATAAAAAATACAGCATTTCTGACAATCTGAGACTTAGTCACCGTCACCGCTGGCGTTTTCGCCGTAAACTCCCAAACGTGCAGCAGTATGATAGATTTGTTTAAATCTAGACTCTGGACCAGGGGTGTATTTCCCACGTATCATCAACCGAAATTTTGGGGAACATATTATTATTTGGTGTCTTTTATGTATTGAGAAGACCTTTTCAAATAATCAAAAAATCACACTAGAATGGTAAAATCAAAGAATATTGTAAGAGTGATTATTGTAAAGATTGAATGAATGCAAAAATTAGTGACAGAACCTTTACTTAAAAGTCCTTCTATCCTGTAAATAGCGTGAATATTTTTTTATTTGCACTTAAATGTAATTCTAGCTGCCATGTAAAGCCACACAATTTGAAGACACAATTTTTAACATCAGCAAAAGAATCAACAATAATTCTGATTTTTTATTTTTTTTTTATAGAGATCAATCAGACAACTTTTTTCAAGTTTTTCCAATATATTGCAATGCACAATCTCATAAACGTTTTACTTGACTCAAGCACAATAAAAGAAAATTAAAATTAAAGATATTATAAAGATATAATATAAAGATAATATTTTATAGTGTATTTAGTATTTTACCATATATTTTTATTAAAACATTTATAATATTTAGTATACGTTTAAAATAGCGGCAAAAAAGGGCAAGAACGGTAATGCTAAAAAAAGCACTGCAGGCGAGAACAAGAAAGTTAGCCCTGCCAACAAGGTTATTGTGAACATGGAGGAGGTTAACGAAAATGAATTAACCGTCAAAATAGCTAAGTTGAAGCAGATCACCAGAGAGACAACGCGGGAATTGAAAAAGTTGAAAGACGTTTAAATGAGCACAGGGAGAAAAAGAAAAATGAACAGGAAAATAAGAAACAACAAAGCAAGGAAACGGGTAAGTCAAAGAATAATGAAAATCAGGTAAGTGACGTTGTTAGTAAAAAGAAAGAAATTATTTGGTATGGTGCCTCTATAATAAAACATGCTATAGATGAGAGAGTTATAACATCGAGTTTTCCTGGAGCGAAAATTAAAAATATAATTCAAGTAATTCAAAAACAGAAAAGTAAATGAAACGGTAGTTGTAGTAGGTACGAACGATTTAACTGGTGATTCAGTAGGAGAGAGGACATGAAAGGGTTGCTGGAAGAGGCGAGATTGAAGAGTGAGAAAATGAAAATCATTAGTATTTTACCTCGCTATGACAAAAATGAATCAAAAAGAAGGGCTTTGATGGCAAACAATTCAATGCGTAGGCCGTGTAGAAGGAATGGATTGGAGTTTTTGGATGTGTGGAGTGAGTTTGAGGAAGATTAGATTTGTATAAGAGCGATAACCTATACCTGAATTCGTTTGGTATCAGGAGTCTGGAAAAACTATTAACTGGTTTTAGGTCTCAGTGTGAGACATAACACAGAGAGTCAGGGAAACTAAATTATAAAGGGAGGAATGATGTGAATGTGAGTGTAAGAGCGATAATGGTATACAACTGTGTTAATGATGGGAATGGGATTTGTCATGGGAATGTTGACGAAGTGAGAACGATTTCGGGTTTGTGTTCGTCCAGTTCTGACCAATCATGTGTGTGCAAAGATGTCTACATGTGTAAAGCATTAGGGAAGAATAGAGATCTGCAAGTTGTCCAATTGGGTCAGGCAGACTGCAAACAAGGGTTTACAAAAGAACATGAAGGTAGATTATTATGTCTGTACACGAATGCTAGGAGTATCAAAAACAAAGGGGTAGAGTTTGTTTCCTTATACCTGGCTATCAGAATCAGACCTCCTAACTGGTATTGAGTGTCATGGTACAGTATTTTTAGGAAGGATAGAGAGGACAGGAGAGGAGGGGACGTGCTGCTAATGATATTGGATGAGTTAAATCCAGTTAGAGTTGAGACCTATGAATATAGTAATACTACTAACAATATTTCACGTGGCAGTGAGTTTGAAGCCATCTGGTATGAGGTGGAATCTAATAAGACAAATTACACAGTGGGATGTTGTTACAGACCTGGAGGATCTGTTGTTGGTGATGAAGAAATGCATCACCAAATAGAAAAAGTGAGCGCGAAAAGAGTAATCGTAATGGGAGACTTTATTTATACAAATATTGATTGGGTAGCACTAGAATCTCATGAGAAGAATGAAAATGCATTTATTGAGCTGTTGCCGGACAACTTCCTCACGCAGCATGTGACAGAAGGAACTCGAGGTCAAAGAGTGCTAGATTTGATTATAGTGTCAGAGGGCATATCAGTTAAAGACGTAACTATTCTGCCTCCAGTTGGTGACAGTGATCATGCGATACTTACTTGGGAAGCGACTAAGTTTATGAATGTTCCATTCAGAAAAGGCTACATGCTGAACTACAAAGCAGGAAATTATGATCAACTGAGGAATATACTGAGTTCAGTGGAATGGGATGGGTTTCTGGATGGAAAGGATATCGACAGTGTATGGGAAGCATTTAAACAATATTTAAATGATGCGATATCAGAATGTGTCCCGAGAGTTCGAAGAATAAATAGAGTAGGAGTCAAATGAATGTGTAATCTTATTAAGCAAGAGATTCGTAAGAAAAAGACGATGTGGAAGGAATACCGTTTGCATAAGGTTGATGTCCGTTATGTGCGTTATAAGCAGCAGGCTAGAATAGTCACAACTGTTGTACGGAAAGCAAAGTCTGATTATGAAAAGAAACTGGCTCTGCGTGCGAAAGACAACCCAGAAGAATTCTACCGATATGCTGCAAGTAAAAGAAAAAATGAATATGAAAGAATAACTCTTCTAAATCCAGATGGAGTGAGGTTTACTGATGCAGAAGTGGTTGTTCACTTAATGAGTGCCCATTTCGTTAAAAGCAATCAACCTAGTGAACGCAACATTGAGCACACTGTTACCTCTTTACTAGATGAAGAAACGCAGGTGAGGCCGAGGTATTAGAGCTGTTGCACAAACTGAATAAAAATTCAGCAATAGGGACTGATAGAATATCAGCATGTGTGCTAAAAGAGTGTTCAGCTGAATTGATCATTCCTTTGACCAGGATGTTTAATATGAGTCTCAGAACAGGGAAGATTCCACAGGAATGGAAGGAATGCATAGTAATTCATGCATAAGGATGGTGCAAAGACTGATGTATCAAACTATCAACCAATTAGTATCTCAGGAGTGGTGGTGAAGATTTTAGAAAAATTAGTTAGGGCCTGCATTCAGAAATGGGTTGACAGTGAATCTCTACTTTGCAATGAGCAACATGGGTTTACTAAGGGAAGGTCATGTTTTAGCAACTTGCTCACATTCTATGACAATGTTACCATTGAACTAGACAAAGGGAATGGATACACCATGATACTTTTGGATATTGCTATGGTTTTTGACTGAATACAACATGACAGACTGCTGCATAAATTGGAGAAAATGGGTTTGGATTATACAACATTAACATGGATATCAGGATGACTGACTGAGAGATATCAAAAAGTGGTATACTGGGGATCTGAGTCTGCAAGGTTTAAGGTAACAAGTGGTGTTCCACAAGGATCAGTGCTTGTTTCACTGTTATTCAGTCTGTACATTAATGATATTGGGAAGGATTTGACAAACTACATACAGTTATTTGCTAATGACGCAAAGATAGGCAGGGTAATCATGAATGCTGCTGATATGCAGTCCTTGCAGAATGATTTGAATAAGCTGGAATTGTGGGCATGGGAAAATAGGTGTCAATTCAATGTCAGTAAATGTAAAGATATTCACTTCGGCATGATTACCTATCCAGTGTCGTATTATATTGGTGGGATTAGGCTAGAAGAAACTGATGAGGCTAGGAATCTTGGGGTGTTAATAGATAGGAAGTTGAAGTTCAGAAGCCATGTGACAAAGATTGCAAATACAAAAATAAGGATGTTATTTTGCCTCTTTACAAGGCCTTGATAAGACCTCACTTGGACTATTGTGCGCAGTCTGGTCTCCTGGTTTGCGACGTATTTCTGATATATTGCAGAGAGTACAAAGGGGAGCGTTAAAAATGATATCAGGATTGTGGACTACTGATTATGAAGACAGGTTGAGAATTTGTAGATTGCAGACGCTAGTAAATAGAAGAAAGAGGGGTGATATGGTTGAGACTTACAAACTGCTGAAAGGATCATACAGGATTTCAATTGATGTAATTTTTCAAATTATGGAGGGCGGGGAAAGGACGAGAGGGCATCCTTGGAAGCTGAGAATGAAGGCTGTCAAGAAGAGTGTAAGGGCCAGATTTTTCTCTCAGAGGGTGGTGCGTGATTGGAATGGATTGCTATCGGATGTTGTTAGATCTGAAATGGGCAACCTCACTTACAATGAAGTCACCCATCCAGAATTTAACAGAATATGTGCCACTAAAAGAGCATACTTGTCTTTTCAGCAATTAAGTCCATGTCATAGAAGAATTAATATCATGATCAATAAGATGAAAGACATAATTAGTATGAGTTTTGAGAGATCTAAATTAGAATTGTAAATGTAAAATAATCAAAGAATATGTGTAAAGATAATTACTAGTGATTTATAACTACACATGCAAGAATGTTAGTACGCTGCCTAAGAAAGGGCAAAGGTCGCTCAAATGTCACCGTAGTATTATAAGCGCCCGTGGGTGCTAGTTCGTGGAAAATATCTCTAGAGGCATGCGTTTCGGAAAATGGAAAGCCCCGTATACCGGTGCGCTGAGGTCACCCAGTCGGCGACGAATCGAAAAGCCGTATATGCAAAATCTAACTCGAAAAGAGGGCGCTGAAAGGGAGAATATATGTAGCAGGTCTGGACACACCCACCCATTTTGTTTGTTCCGGTTTTCTCTCCACGTGCTCCTCAGTGGTCAACGATGTCCAACTCCTACACGTCCGGAGTTGACTACCGTAAGTCCCAGCAAGGCATCACAGCAGAGTACGGCAGATAAACTTTCGGGCCATCGGCAAGGAAAATACACCGATGTAATTCTTGAAGAAGCGAGCGCCAGACACGTGAATCCCACGTGGAAGCAGATCTTGAACAACAAAGTTTCCCACCACGAAGGAAGAATAGAAGGAATCCCGAAATCCTATGCAGTGTAGATGAGTACTTTACATATTCTTTGTCCCTTAACATTAGGATGATTGTGAACGGAAGAAATTTTGTGTTTCAGAATGAAAATTGAACTTTGAAGATTAAGCAGATTATAGAACATTTAATTCTCATTAGACTGACTGTCCGAGAATCGTGAATTTGTGAAAAACCAATGTTTAGACCCATACGAAAAGGAAACAAGATGTTTTGTGACTAACGAGCACTTGATCAACTGTGTATAGTATTATAACCATTTGAAGGGAACATTAATGAGAAATTGTATGTGTAAGGAACGAAAGAGTCAGTGAATCCTTAGATGATTTTAACTTAGTATTGCTTACATCATATTTATGTCTTGAATTACTCATGAGTTCATTAAATGTGTTTTATAGTTTCATATATGTGTGATCTGACCATGTAGACTGACCACTCATAAAAGTTACGAACCTGTTTATTTGTATATGAACGCGGGGACACAAGAAGGAAGGGCTACGACTTCAAAATTAGAACACCTACGGCCTCTGTTTCAGTTGTAACCACATTGGTGGCATCTAATTTCTGTCACCCCCCCTAGGTTAAGATATACTCTGAACCTAAGCTGAGGCTGGCGCAGTATATAAATTCGTCTGAGAGAAAAGGGGATGCCTCACACAAGTTAGAGAGTAGGTAGTCTAAGGGCCATTAACGAACAGAACACGTAGTATAAAAAAAAGATAATATATAAAACAAAGAGAACGAAAAGAAATAAAACAATATAACTGTTGTGAGTGTGCAAGCAGTATGAATGAATTCAAGAATAAGTATGATAGCTGGTGTGTGTAGTATGTGGCCTCCTCGATGAGTCTCTGACTCCCTGGAGGTCTCTCTTATTAATAATAATAATATAATTGTACTACTCCTTAATCTCTTACGAGTAATACATAAAAATTACAAACAAAATAAATTGTTATTTTATCTACATACTATATTAAACAGAAGTTAACTTTACCATTTTTAGCAGAAAACATCAAATCAGAACTAGAGAAAGAAAAATAGTGGAAATTTTATTTATTTAACATCAAGTGAAACTTCTGCTGCTGCATCACTAATGACAATTAATTTATATCAGGTTTATATTTTGTAGCCTTTAGAAATATGCATGCACTACTAGTTTCATATGTAAGGCTACTCCTGTTACAAGACTTAACAAAGTTCATCACTGAGAACATTGATTCACAAGAATATGCAAAAATTGATATTAATACTGTTGCAAGGATTTTTAAATATACAAAGGTTTCGGGAATAGCATTCCAAGTTCTTAGTACCCTTTTTCCACACTTCTCACTCTGTTGCTCCGGTCTCTAATCGATCCTTTTCAATATTTTCCAAGTCAACTCTGAGGTCAACAAATTTCTGCCTCCATATTGAGCTACTTTGAAAATCAATCAACGGCATTTCAAAATTTTCCATATTTATCCACGAAAACATCTGCCAGTTTATTTGAAGATGTTTTCGTGTCCTGTAATTTGAGGTTCAAGTCATTTAAATGTTCGCAAAAATCTGAAATAAACATCAGTTTACAAACCCACACGATGTCATACATTTCTTTATAAGGCATTTGTTGATCAGTCAAAAAGAGATTTATCTCATCCAGGCATTCAGCAAATCGTTTCTGAACAAGACCTCGACTAAGCCAACGGACATTGTTGTACATTATTAGTCCGTTGTGCACCGAATTTACTTCGTTCGATAGATTCTGAAATTGTATTTTATTCAAAGCAAGTGCAGAAATGTAATTAGCAACCTTGGTTACTGTTTGCGTCACTTCTTGAAGTTCTTTAATCCAGCGTTTGCGCATAAATTCTCCTCATGTAGGATGCAATGAAAACCTATTAGTGGATGATCAACATGTTTTGCCAACAGATTTAAAAATTCTGCTTCCCTACCAATCATGCTGGGCGTACCATCTGTTGTGATGGATACCACTTTTCAAATATCAATTTGCAGAATAGATAATTCGTTTCTAACTTCTTTACATATTTCAACCCCACGTACGCTCAGGTAGCGTTACAAGGTTAACCATCGCTTTGCATAATTCGTCATCCCTGCAAAATCGAGCAAAGATTGCCAGCCTAGCTGATGATTAAGGTCTTTGCTCTCATCAACACAAATAGGAAAGAACTTACATGAAGCTAAATCTTTTGTTAATTACTCTGCTGTATTCCTTTTCAACTCACGTGTTCTATCCTTAATTGTTTTTCTACTCACACTCAATTCTTTAATGCGCTGAATAATTTTTACCTTTTCTGAAAGATTGTCAAAAAGGAATGGAGCACATTCTAGCCATGCTTCCCTAATATACTCCCCATCACTGAGTGGTTGTCCACTTTGGGCAATAACTTTTGAAACCTCAAAACTAGCAGCAACTAAATTGGAACTAGGCCTACCTGATCATCAAAGTATCGGACTATTTGTTTTGTCTTGCTCAGTTCACGAGAAATTAATTCTGTTTGTTCTTGGCTCACTTTTGTTGCTTAATTTTTTAAACAGTTTCAAAATGTCTCTTTACAGAAGAAGTCTTACAAACAACTGATTCGGAACATAAAATGCATAATGCTTTATTATCTTTCTTAATCATGCCACATTTTTTTCGGTCCAGTATTCTTTAAACTGCCTAATATCCATTTCATTTGAATGTCTGAAAGGAGAGGAGAAGTCCGACCACACCTCCTCGCGGCCCCCGGGACCCTTGAAGCTCTTGTCCAAATTTCTTATGGTCCCATTTCAAGGTGACTAACGTGGCAACGGCATCCAATTTTCTAATGAAGATTCTCTCACATCTTTGCCCGTCCAGCAATTGCAGCGGCCTTGCAGGAAGTGGATCCTAGTCCGGAACGGCAGCTCTGTGAGAGCGGGATCATCGACATGACCGGGGAAGTGCAGGGAGCGCACGGAGGCATCTAGGACTCTTCAAAGGACAGGACAACAACGATGCCGTTTTGGCTTTTCATCTTATTTAAATGTCTACGTTTCTCTGCTGGTGGTTGTGACATTCTGCTCAATCTGTAAAAAGCAGGAAGCAAATAAATAAATAAATATAAAGAAGCAATTAAATAATTGCTTTATTTATACAGCTTTTAACTTTAATGAAAATCAGATTATGGGGTGTAAAAATGTGGACAGAGACATATAGACACTGACAAAAATTATAATTTGGACTCGAGCTCATCATAATCACTCTCTGCATATACCAACCAAGTTTAAGTAAATGAAAAATTAGTACAATTATAAGCCGACCTACACACATGCAAATGAAAGAGAAGGGTGCGCATGCAATCTAATCACGTGCAGATAACACTTCATAATCCTGAATATTGATAATACATTTCACATAGCTTTAAAAATAACTTACCGTATTTACCGGAATATAACTGGCCCTCGCGTATAACTCGCACCCTTGATTTTACTTTGCGAAAAAAGAAAAGAAATTGAAAAGTTTCGCGTAACTTCGCACAGAAAAAAAAAGTTTAATCACGTTCACGTCAGGGTGATAGTGACTACTTCCCGTAGGAAACCACGCGCCCTCCCTACTAGCCAATATGTCTGCAGACCAAGTAAAAGCAAGTCGGTTTATTGCATCACTGAATAAGGAACAAACATTTGCAGTCTGTGTAATATATTTCTCAACAAATAGTGCAATTAAAGACAGCTGGGATAAAAATGGCATTAATTGGCATATCAACTAATGAATCACATGGATAAAAATGGCAATAAAATGGCATTAATTGACATATTAACTAATGAATCACATCTCCCCTTCCCACAGAAACTATGCTATTTAGCCTCAAGCAAAACCATATGCTACACCAGCAAACACTACAAACTAGATGTGTGGGAGTCTGTACCCCCAAGTTCAAATGCAAAGCAACAATAAAAATCAACGGAAAGTGTTAAAATTTGTAAACGCGTTAATGCTAAGAAATATATAGGGAATATTGTTATGGCACTTTCAGAGATTGAATTCAGCTGAAGAGAATTAGTTTCAATTCAAAAATTGTCTGCTGACTTTTATCTTTGACTCGCGCGATCTTTTGTTAATACCGCACCAATCATATGCACATATCCTTACTGAGCTAGTACCATGGCTGTCTGTTCATTAGTCATTCGTGAAGGATTGTTCATTAAGTATCTCAAGTCTTATAAATTACTGGTAATTTTTGCTTGAAATAATGGGAAAGCAGATGCTCTCTAGGCAAGAAATAGCAATTGCAATATATGTGCGGATTTTAAGTTAAAAATTGAAAACTTTAGTTTCCGAAAATCCCCACATATATCTCGCACCACGATTTTTAGCTTTAATTTTTTTTGGGGAAAAGTACGAATTATATTCGAGTAAATACGGTATGTTTATGGCAATGTAAAGGAAATTTGCTTTTATATTTAATAACTTAAACATATTAATTGACAATAAATACTTCCAATCGATGTTTTAATGACTTAAGATTTAATAAAATCCAAATAGAAATACACTTTACAAAACGCATACGTTCTTTACCAAACATGAAAAGATATATCAAATGATGGAGCTACGCCACGTCCGGATTTAATATTTGGTATCGCTGTACTTAATAAAATTGTATTATATTAAGTTAAAATATGTGTCAGCGAAGATGTTTGAAATGTATTTTTTATTCAATTATTTTTTAAGATGAGCCCTGGGTTGCATGCCGGGAAAAAGTCGTTGGCATGCCACATTTGGCAGACATGTTAAGGGTTGTCCACCCTTGCTCTAGACTAACCATACATTAAGAGTATAATAAATATTTTTTCAACGGTTTCGATATCGAGCCAAATGATATAAATGGGCAACAGATTAGAAAAAACTAATGATAGATTAGGCATTTTAGCATTTTTAGGGTTAAAACGGAATCATGTTTGTTAAATTTTATACACTGCATAAACGCATCAAAAGGGTTAGGCAAAAATCTTGATATAACAGAGAAACACAGAGATATTATTATTACTGGGGACCCTAAAATCCTGTCGATGACCTCAGTTCTTCTAAGCAAAATTAGAAGAAGGAAAAAAAAATAAAAAACACGTTTCTGCAAATGTGTACCGAAGGTGCGGTGACCGCTGCTGAGAAGCAGCCACCACATTTCATCAGTATAGGCAATAAACCAATAAAGCAATCACCTTGCCGTTGCGTTTTATTGTTTTATTTTTAAGAATTTGAATTATAGTATGATAGGGAAATGTAACAGTTTTGTTATATTTATATTTTATTTATTTTAGTTCTAAGTATAGTTGTTAAAAACTAATTATTAATTAAGTAATAAAAATTGCAAAGTTAACATAAAAGAATCGTGGACAAATAAAATTGTGTCTCAGGTGAGACCCAAAAAAGTGTCGCCTGGGGCGGACCGTCCCCTCCTTTCCCCTTTGCTACGCCACTGCCTCCAGGGAGTCAAGGAATCATCGAGGGAGACAGTAAATTACCCAACACAGCTATCATACCTACCCTTGAATTCATTCACACTGGATGCACTCACTACCCGTAAGGGCAAATTATTCCACTCACTCACTGCTCTCTGGGAGAAAAACCTAGCTCTTAACCCTTTCTTGACTGAGAACAACCTTAACTCCCATGGATGCCCTCGTGTTCTCTCCCCGCCTTCCATATAACGAAACATTTCATCAGTTGAAATGCTATAACACCCATTGAAAAGTTTATAGACCACTATCATATCACTCCTCTCTCCTGTTAACTCGAGTCTGCAAACCACATACTCGCAATCTGTCCTCATAATCTAAATCCCATAATCCGGACATAATCGTTGTAACTCTTCTTTGCATTCTTTCTACAGCTTCGTTATCCCCTTGGAACGCGGGAGACCAAATCTATGCACAGTAATCCAAGTGTGGTCTTATCAAAGCATTATAAAGAGGCAAAATTACTTCTTTATCCTTACATGTCAAGGTTCGTTTCAAATATGAATTTTCAGAATTTATATTTCCATGAATTTCTATGAATTTATATTTCTACTACAAGCAGACAAGCAGCTACTAGCTTGTATACCAAGATTTTATAAGTTGCTTTTGCCTCAATTTCAAATAGCACATATTACAGCCCTTGCTTGCTTCAGCTGTACTCATGCTGGACAAACTGTTTTAGAAAGAAGAGAGAGTTTCTATAGATAATTAGACTTTATCACCTCACTAGCTAAACTCGATGGAGAATAACATCGGTTTAATAAACCACCAACTATGTGTGGACGTACATGCTAATTTATAATTATGGAAATTCATGTCATTCGAAGGTGCTAACAAGAGAAAATGTTTGACAAAGTCTATGAATACGCACCAATAAGTTCAAATAAATGGCGAATATTAACTAATCCAAACAGGTGCGTTCGTGGCATAATTCTGGATTCTGTCATATTCTGGATCTACATAAATCACTTCTACTCAATGGATCTAAAAGAGGACGTAATCAGCTTTGTTGATGACAGCTATAATTGCTTTTTCATTTCATTTATTCGGCCTGCAGTCATAGAATTTGAAGGAACATTTTGGAATTAAATTTTTCCTATTTTAACTGAAGGAAAAATTCTAAATTAAATGCCATTCGCTCCCTTTCTTTTGCTCCAGAAATCTCTGTGGCATCATATCAAACAGAGTATGGCATCATATTATACTCACCGTTCGACTGTGTCGATTTCCGTGTCTGGTATTACTTGAAGCTTCCATTTATCTGTTATAATGGGTCAATTGAACCGAGCTTGATATAATCTGGACGGTTATCAGTGGTCCTCTTTTTAGGACAACACAACATATGAGAACTTAATCGGAGGATTAATTGAGATTCTGTATTCTGTGAGATGAGGTAGACTGATCTTGCCACATTATTCAATGAACTTTAGAGTGATCTTTTAGATCACTTATCGAGTTTTGAAAGATATTAATTTTAGAGAGTCTGAAGCCAATGTGGAGAGCGATCTTTCCATAATGCATGGCAATGTACAAGCTGGACATTGCCATGCATTATAGAAAGTCCAGCTTGTAAATATGGGTTGTGCGTTTATGGAATCCTGTGACAGCTGATGTGAAGTCAACAGCATCTAGCTATAAGTACGATAGTCTGGTCGACACAATATTTACTGGCAAAGAAAATTTCTTTAAAATAAGAAATAAAACAAAAAGTAGATACACAGAAATAAATGCTTGTTTCACAATATCATCCTTCATAGAAATAGCGAAGAAATTATCATGCAAACGCAAATCCGCTGAAGTATGACATTCAGAAAAAATGAATTTATGTCAACATATTTTACCTTCGCTAAATATTGAGCGTGATCATGCGCTCATTATTCATATGAAATTTTGTATAAATGCATGATTAATTATAGAAGTTAAAATCAACAAGAGTTTCTTCCTTCACAAGAAGAGTTTCTTTCAAACAGAATTTGCTTAGCGCATCCTGTTGTCTTTTATTCCGTTCAGTGCTACCACGTGATCCCTTTGAGCGCGATTGAAAATTGAACATGTATCTACTTTCTATTGAAAATCATCAGTTATCCAAATTGCCACAAGCCAATTCCTCTGAATTGGCGGCTGTAAGTTTCATCATAAATAGTGTTCATCCTTTGGTTTTCAACATCAGTGTGTGTGTGTGTGTGTATATATATATATATATATATATATATATATATAATTAAAAGAATTTGCTGGCTTGGTGTACGTCTGAAGCTTCCTGTAATAAAAGTGTGGTTTACGACCCATTGTTGTTGTTGCCTTCAATGTAGAAGGCAATTCTTTACACTAATCAGAGGTTTGTTCGAATTTTATTCTCTTATTTTCGTACTCTCGCTAATGTCAGACTTGCTTTTATTATATAATGAAACCCTAGCCGCTGGATCTGTCAAGTAGGTTTTTGATATCTTCTAACAGTTTGTGTTTTAATTTCGCGTGGTGTTGTTTGACTTCTAAGGACCCTTAAGGAGAGGGGGGGCACCGTATTTGGAAAGCAACTGGCTCTGACAAGATCAGTTAAAATTTTGACAAGTGAAATATTTTCTGCAAATATCTTCAAACACGTATAAATTGTTCAAATGGTGGTTCAATTGTGCAGGTCTTTTAAATTATTCTACTTCGTTCAACCAACGTTTATGATTTTATTGATTTGCAAGTGTGACCTGGTGCGAATCTATGTTCAGAGCGATTGATCCATTACGATTTGAACTGAGCTCAATGGAGACGGTCTTGTTTAGCTCTGGTCGGTCGCTCTTTAAGAAGGATCGCTATTCGATAAGATGCACAATGCTCTCTTCGAAACAGAAGTACATCGACCCTCTCTCTGGAAAAGAGACGAAGGCATTTTTTTTTTTAATTTATTGTAATACAAGAATTATAAAGCTACGGAACATTGAAGCATATATACAAATTTGGTAAGTAATAGGTACATTTTAATCAAGCACAGAAATTTATGAGCAATATCACCAGTTCAGAAACTCCTCTTAATATAGGAGGGTAGCCATAAATTAACTTTCCCCTCTTTGGAAGTATCTATAGCTAAAACTATACACGGAATGAGACCACATTTTATATTGAGACTTTCGAAGGCATGGGGAGAGGCATTCCGCGAAAAAAGAGATTTAGTACCAAAAGTCGCCAATACGGGAAATTTTGGCTATGGCGGAGCCGAAAGCAATCAAATATTTTCAGTAAACGCAGGTAAAAAGGATTATGCAAAGTTACTGTGTATACGTGAGAGCAGCGCCACCAATTCCACTTAAAAAGGAATTGGGAACGTTCAGGCAGTTATTCGAATGACTGACCGATTGTGCTTAATATGTGTCCTACCTTGCCTCAGCATACTTTACTTCTTAAGTTGTTTTACCTTAAACACTGCAATACCGTAGGGACCCTTCGGGAATTTAGAAGGCATCATAACCTGCGTACAGGTCTTATGTCACCTGCAGCACTGAAGGCTTGATTAAGAAGTTTGAAGAAACTGGATCACTAGGAGTTAGAGCTGGCAGACGACGGCAAGCAGTGCAGTGCAACAAGAGACAGTAACGGACGTTGCTACTGCGGTGTTCGACGACACAGTGACTAGTACTGGTCCAAGCGCTCTTGTCATAGCTCGAAAACTTGATATGGCATTTGGTACAGTCTGGAAAATCTTATGGAAAATGCTTCACTTCTATCCATATAAGTTGAGTTGTGTGCAAGCATATTATGATAAACGCATGACCTTTGCGTTAACGTTTCTTTCCCGAATGGAGGTTGACAATGACTGTCGTTGGAGAATATTGTGGGGATGATGAGACTCATTTTTATCTGAATGGGTCGGTCAACACTCACAACTGCAGAATTTGGGCATCTGAACATCCCCAAGCGATCTAGCAAGTACCACTGCATTCTCCAAAAGTAACCGTGTGTTGTGGCTTCGCAGTCGATTTCATAATAAGATACTTTTTTGAGCATATTGCCCCTACAGGTACTGTAACTTGCTCCATTACTGGAGAGAGATATCGACGAATGCTGAAAGGTTTTGTCATTCCTGCATTGCAGCAAAGTTTGGACCCCATAATTTTTTTGCAGGATGGAGCATGGCCACACATTGGATGTTCAGTACTGAGCCTTTTATGTGAGCATTTTCAGTAATGAGAGGGTTATCAGTCAGTTCTTTCTGAAGCCATGGCCTCCTCGATTTCCGGACATCACTCCATGTGACTTTTGGCTGTGGGGGTATTTGAAATCCGTTGTGTATGTTGGTGGCGTTCCCAACTTGCGTGTCTTGAAAGAGAACATAAAACGGGCTGTTGTGAACATCGAATCCGACTCCTTACACTCAGCTGTAGAGAATGTCGCACACCGGATGCAATTTGTTGTACCCAAGAAAGGTCAACACATTGAAAATCGTGTATGTGGTCCAGGGGACCCTGATTCCAATGAATAAAACATTATTTCCTGTGTGTTCAATCACTACATTAATTTCTGTCTCTAGCAAGTTGTTTTGTTTTAATTATTATTCTTATTATCATTGTAAGGTGCCACATATCCCGGTGGAACGAGTGACGCAGCTGTCACTTACACCGTCGAAATGTTATTATTCCATTTTATCTGTTCTTTAGTGTAATTATCCGATTGTTTTCGCCTCCGCCATAACCAAAATTTCCCGTATTGGCAACCTTTGGTACTAAATCTTTATATTTTCGCGGAAATCATCTCCCCGTGCCTAGGAAAGTCTCAACATAAAATTTGGTTCATTCCGTTTATTGGTTTTAGCTACAGATGCCTCTAAATAGGGAAAGTTATTTTATGGTCACCCTGTATATTCTTTTAGACATGATGTTATCTATTTATTATAATCTTTATTCGACAAAGATTATACACAAATATCTGTATAATCTTTGTCGAATAAAGCATTTTTGGGCCATGAAAACCTGTATCTTTAAATACAGGTTTTCATGACCCAAATTCCGTCATCTTGAAAAACAAGGGTTGGAGCATCTGTTGGACATATCGTGTAGTTTTATCCCTTATTTCATCAAGGTTAGAAGGCGGGTCATGGCGGAATATCAATTTCTTCAACACACCCCAAAGGAAAGCATAAGATCAAGAGAACTTGAAGGGTAAGGGAATTCTGTTAATCTCGAAATGTCCCTCCCGAGACAGGTTCTGGTAAATAGGCTCCAGAACTACGCGATGTGTGACAGATTGCTCCATCTTGTTAGAATACCTGTGCACAAAATGGAATGTTTTCCATTTTGTGCACAGGTATTCCCCCAAGAAACACCCTATGAATATGCTGGGTGAACGGAATCAGCACATTCTCGATGTAGCGTTCGATATTCAAGGTAACGGTTACACCACACTCTTCAATGAAATAGGGAACAATTATGTCATTGCCGTAAAATACACCATTCGGTGACCTCGCTGCGAAGAGGTTTCACTTAGACAAATTCAGGTCTCGAGAAAAGAAGAAATCTTTATGTTTGTCTGTTTTCATGATCGCTTAGATGGAGATGCGCTTCGTCCGAGAACTAGATATTATGGTGGAAGGACAGATCTTCATAGACATTGGCCACCACACGTCACAACATTCTCGCAGTGCAGCGTTAGCCATTGCTGTTAAACACTGACCACCTGAATGACGCACGAAAAGGCATCAAGCTCCTTAAGGATACTCTGTAGTGACTACTCGGTATCCCAAGTTTTACCGATGTGCGGCGTTGACTGCCTTTCAGAGACTAACACTTGTCCAGTACACACACACCCGTGATTCTCATTTGTGTTAACAGTTCATGATCTCCTCGAATGATATTTGCATTGCGGTAGAACACTGCCAGTTCTTCGGAGCCTCTCGATTAAGGCAATGATGATACTATTGCTTATGGGAATGACGAAGAAACTGCTCACAAACACGTCGTAGGCTTGGATCATTTGCTCTACCAATTCCGTTTGAATGAAAATAATGATCACCAATAAACGACTTTTCTTCCAACGTCAACACCATTGCTACAGCTAAATGTATTGGTATAAACTCCACACGCGCTCTTCTATTAATATGAATACAGTCGAACGATATTTCTCATAAGGCGAGGGGAGGAAACTAACTTCAGTAGTTTTTTTTTTTCCACCTTACCCTATTGAGGTACGCTGTAAGAGGTTAGTTTTATGTTTCTTCAACAGATAAGAAAAAAATATATTATGTTACTTATCATACAGTGCAGAGTAAAAGAATGTTTCACACTATTTTTGGCATATTGCATATTTCACATATTGCCTCTCCCCCTCAAACAGAACTATACCAATTTTAGTAATATCAAACACTGTGAGATACTGAATAAAGGTTATACAGTATCTACGAGTAACTGTTCAGACACTTTAGCAATTTACAACTGATTCCAGCAGGCTAACACAAATATCCGGTATGTTAACCTTTGACTTTGAGCACCTCTTAAATCTTTTAATGGGGAACCGTTCCACCAATGTGCAGCAGACATCAAGTGGAACTTGTTTCCATTCCTCCATCAAGGTAGCACTGAATACAACGACAGATCGAGTACGTGCTCTCTGTACTTCAATTGCCGTTCCAATTCGTCCCACGGGTGTTCGATGTGGTCAAGACTCTGCACAGGCCATGGCAGCGATCGTTTAAAGACCCATTTCCTCGTACCATCCCATAGTGGCTGCAGCTTTCTGGCATGTGACATTGTCGTCTTGACACTGTCCATTCCATAAAACCGACAACGTACAATAGACCTGATTATCCAGAATATTAAGGTTCCTTTATTGAACAAACCACAGACAATGACCAGTGGTCCAACTTTGAACAAGCTCAATGCACCTCACAATATTACTTCACCACCAAACTTTAATCACCAAATCACCAAATTGAGTAAAACGCAGCGGTAAAAAGCATTTACCAGGCTGCCTTCACACACTACAATCAGACTGCAAATAGCTGAATCTTGATATATCGCTCCAAAGTACCGTTTTCCACTGGTCAATTGTCCAGTTCACAAGCTCTTCACCAGGCCAGAGGAGCTGCCTTGTTTGTTGTTGTGATGTTAGGATTGTGTACCGCTCCTCTTTCGTGGAAACCAAAAAATGGAGTTCTTTTTCTATAGTATTAGTGCTCAACCACGGTGTTACTGGCGCTCGAGAACTCGTCACGGACGGTCTGTGCAGATTGTAGTCGATTATACGTGCCACCAGTTGTAACACCCGCCTGTTTCTGTCAGTCATTTTCGGCGGCCGCTCTGGGTGCTTTCCTGCACTAGTGATACCAGAACGTCTCCATTCGTTGATTTTAGATGCTGCAGTTGAGCGGCAATGGCACCAATGTGATAGCCAACGATGACAGGTCTCTCGATGTCACCGAGTTCATGTCGTGTTGCCATACTACCTTTATTTCAACTGCTACGATGAAATACTGCTTCATATTATCTTGTCCACCGGATTTTATGTTATCAAACTTGGAATGTTCCAAAACTTCAAATAACAGGTGTGTCCGGACAATTAACGCTAGACTGTGTAGGTTGAACAGTATTTTTGCAAAGAACATGCATAGTGTTTGTGATTGCCAGCTGATCGACTGTTTTATGGCAGGAAGCGATCTCGTATTTCATTGGACATAATATATTATGAGAGAGAGAGAGAGAGAGATAAAGACGAACACTCTATGAAAAAAAAAGATATGATTTTTAAACTTATAGAACTGTATTAGGCCTTCATGAAAACAGGAATCTTATCTTAAACTTGTAGAACTGTTTTTGATGTTCATTTGAATGTTCATAATGTTTAAAACGATAAAATAATTTAAATAAATTATTTAATAATAAGCTTTACTTTTTGAATTTTTTTTTTTTTCTTTACAGTCAGTAACCCATTACTTTGCAAAAGAAAATAAGCAGAAGGTGATAGCAAGTGCCAGTTTAATGAACTGTGGGTAAATGAGTTCTTATTTATTGCGGGTCCTTCAGGAAAACCGTTGTGCTTTGTTTGTGAAAGCACTCTATCAGATAATAGAAGACATGATCTTAACAGACACTATAGAAAACATCAAGATGAATTAGAAGATAAACTGAAGTTAGTTCCTGGGTCTGAGTAGCGGAAAGAATGTGTGGTTAAGAAAAAGGAAGAAATAAAAAAGAGACAAATATATTTGTGAAACGAAGTTGTGAAAGTGTGGCAATGCTGGAGGCATCATATGAAATTACCTTTGTGTTGGCTAAAAAACACACGCATTTTTCTGATGGAGAGGAAGTTGTTAAGCCCTGTCTCGAAAAATTTGCAAAATGTCTTGGTGATAAGAATATTGAAAGAAAAGTAAACCAAATTGCTCTGTCCAAGCAAACAATTACAAGACGCATCGAAGAACTTTCCTATGATGTTACTGAGCAATCGAAACACCATGTTCATGCTTGTTCTTTCTTTTCTTTAGCCTTGGACGAATCCGCTGACATATGTGATGTAGCCCAATTAAGCATTTTTATGAGATGAATTGATGGTAATTTTAACATCTTTGAAGAACTAATCGGTCTTGAGTCACTTCAAGGAAAAACCAGAGGGTCAGACATATTTGACAAAGTAAAGTTATGTCTAAAAATTCAACAACTAGATTCTAGTAAGCTCATCAGCGTATGCACTGATGGAGCACCGTCAATGGTAGGTAGAGTTTATGGGACTGTGACTTTAGTTTAAAGGTTTTTAGGTCGTTCTCTACTAAAGTAACACTGTATTATACATGAAGAATCTCTATGTGGAAACACTCTAAATTTGAAGCATGGTATGATACCAGTTGTAAAGTGTGTGAATAAAATTAGAGCACGAGGGCTAAACAGAAGAGAATTCAGAGAATATTGTGAACTGCTAGATATGGAATATGGTGATCTCATCCTTCATTGTGAGGTGTGCTGGCTTTCTAAAGGACAAGTTCTCAGTAGATTTTGGAAGCTGCTGAAAGAAAGTGTTCGTAATTTTCTGGAAGAGAAGGATGAGCTGCATAAGGAAAAAGCCCTGTTGATGAGAAATGGCTAATTGATTTAGTATTTTTAGTTGATGTTACTAGTCCCCTCAATGATCTAAATTTGAAACTGCAGGGCAAGAACCAATTGTTTCCAAGCTTAGTAAATGACATCGATGCATTCAAAATGAAATTAAAACTCTTCATCTCCCAGTTAGAAAACGGGGATTTGAGTTTTCCCCATTTAAAAGATCATAGTGAATCTGTTGAAGCTAATGGCAACTTTACAGAATATACTGACAAACTCAGATTATTGCAAGAGTCCTTTAACAGTTCGTTTTTGCGCTTTTGCCGAAGAAGAAGACTGCATACCTGCATTTATAAATCCCTTTTCACTTACTGAACAAAAAATCTTGACGATGCCTAGTAACATACAAATGGAACTTATTGATCTCAAAACCAATTCTTTATTGAAAATGAAATTTAATGAACTTCCATCACTCCCAGATGCTTCTGATATAATCAATTTCTAGCGATTGTTGCTCTGTTAACATTTTCCAGAACTGAGAAAATTTGCTCAGAGTTATATCTGTCGTTTTGGAACTACAAACAGATGCGAACAAGCATTTTCATCAATGAAAATGATTACGGTTGCGAATGACTGATTCAAATTAAAACTGCTTGATGCTTTCTGTAACTGATTTAACTCCAAGCATTACAAGCTTAGCAATTTCAAAACTCTCAAGAAAAGAATTAATGTTTATCTTGTCTTTATATGAAATCCTTTTATTTAAAACTGCTAAAAGTGCCTATATTACCATATATATATAATAAATCATTTTATGCATAATTGTTAAATATATCCATATTACCGTATTTTAAAAGGGCTGAAAAGTGGTATAAGTTTGTATGGCGCATCTTAACTAAAAAATGAAAAAATTGACGCATGAAATATAAAAGGTTGGCCACCCCTGCCTTATAGCGCTCGGGAATCACGACCGCTGTGAACGCAAGGCGAACGAAGTAGTGTTCGGGCACTACTTCGTTTGCCCGAGTCGGGCCAGAGGAGATCACAGTTATCATGTATTGGTGATCACTGTAGATGCTCACTCATAGCTCGTATGCAATGCGTAGTGTGTATTCTTAAATCGTCTACTCAACTCACCCCCCCCATATTAAATCTTGTGTGCTCGGGCCCCCTCCAAGATTAAATCCTGAGTGCACCACTGAGCGCGATTATCCCATCCCTGTAGTACCTCGGTAAGATTTGCAAAATACTCCTCTACAGCTGCAATCTCGTCCTGATTCGAAGAAAAACGCTGACCAGCGAGGAAGAATTTTAGTTTTGGGAAGAGATAGATGACAGAGAGAGAGCCAAATCTGGGGAACAGGATGGATATTCCAACAATTCATAGTGCAGATCCCTTAATTTTCCCATTGCCAAAACACCTTTGTGGACAGGTGCATTGTCCTGATGAAAGATAATTTTTTTCATCTGCAAACCGAGTCTTTTCTGACGAATGTTTTCGTCTAGTCTGGTTAAAAGATTCGGAATAATATTCCTCGGTTATTTTTTACCCTTTTCAAGATAATTAATAAACAAAATGCAGCATCCCAAAACACCGATGCCATGACCAAAGGTTTTGTCCTAAAAGAAACTACCTTGGAAACAAAAATCTAGAGCACGAAGTGCGGCATTATCATTATTATTATTACTATTATTGCGACGGCCATATGCAGAGAGATTGCATTGTTTTCTGCAACGAAAATGACAATAGCGGCAAGCTGTTTTTTGACCGAAAGCTGGAAATGCATTATAAGTCTCATTGGTATAATTAATATAATTTATTATAATGAATTTAAAAATTTTGATATTCTAAAAAAGCACCAGGGCGTCGCCCTGGCCCAACTACACCTCTGCCCATGACCTTTCCTGCTGATGGAACCGACTTTGTCCTCTTTGACGCTGAACAACCAGCTTCTCTCCACGATTTTGACGGCTGTTTGGATTCTGGTGTGTAATGGTGAATCCAAGTGTCATCCATAGTAATAAATCGAAGCACAAAATCAGTTTTATTCTAGTTAAAACGTTCCAAGAATTGTTTAAAGATTTTCATGTGAGTGGGTTTTTGATCTACTGTGAGCAAGCGTGGCACCCATCTTGCACAAAGCTTTTTCATTTGCAATTCTTCATGGAAAATATAACCTACACGTTCTTTTGAAATGCCTATAGTCTCAGCAATTTCACGCACTTTGACTCGCTGGTCATCCAATACCATATCGTGCACTAGATCAATGATTTCTGGTGTTATTACACTTTTTGGACATCCTTCACGTGTATCATCTTCAAGGCTGGTACGGCCACGATTAAACTCGGCAGCACATTTCTTAATTGTCGAAAACGAAGGAAAAGAGTGCCCATGAACTTTTATGAACTTCGAATGAATTTCTTTTGGCGTTAAACCTTCTTATACTGGGTGATGCAGAACTCTTGGGCCAAACTTTAAGGGGTTTTCTTCATACAATGCATGGTCCGAACTCAAGCGGTGAAGCGCTAGACGGCGCTTTCCAATGAACACTGATAAGCGCTGGTTTTTGCAGTCGTCGTTCTTTCTACCATGGAGTGTAAAAAGGATGGATTCTTTCAAAATCAGGATAAGGCTGACATGCATTTCATTTACGGAGCTGCGAACGGGAATGCAAGGGAAGCCCAAAGATTGTACCGAGAGCGCTTTCCAACTCGACGCGTGCCTGATCGTAAAACCTTTCAGCGATTGTAACGATATCTGTGCGAAATAGACTCCTTTGTCAGCGGCATGCAGGATACAGGGCGTGCAAGGAGTGTGAGGATGCCACGTGTTACAGAGGATATTCTACGTAGGGTTGGAGATCGTACCGAATGTGGCACACGAGCAATTTCCTATGCCGTATGTGTCGCAATCGAAGGTGTGGCGAGTTCTACGAGACGAACGAGTACACCCCCCTGCCATGCACAGGGGGTGCTCGCCTTGATAACTGCAGATTATTGCGCTCGTGTGGATTTTGCACAGTGGTTTCTGCAACAGACTGCAGTGCAGCCAGACTTTGATGCCCAAATCTTATTCACTGACGAATGCACCCTTACACGTGAAGGCATTTTTAATACCCACAATTATCATTTGTGGGCGAGCAGAAATCCGCACGCCACACGTCCACATTCGTACCGGTGGCGTTTCTCCATAAATGTTTGGGCTGGAATCCTACATGTCCATTTGATTGGCCCATACCTTCTGCCAGCAGAACTGAATGGGAGAACGTACCTCGTATTTGAACAAGAGGTCTTAACAGAATTACTGAACCCTGTTCCAGCAAACATTTAAACACGTATGTGGTTCCAACACGACGGAGCGCCACCCCATTTCAACGTGGATGTGCGGCAAGAAAAATCTTGCCTTAGATGCAAATTTCCAGGACGATGGATTGTTCAGGGTGGTCCCATCCCTTGGCCGCCACGATCGCCCGATTTCTCATGTCTGCACTTTTTCCTATGGGGCCATATGAAAAACCTGATCTACGATAGCCCCATCGATTCCAATGAGGACCTTAGTGCAAGGATTTCTATTGCCGCTGCCGCTGTACGAGAAATGTCCGGTGTTTTCGCCAACATACGCAAAATCACCACGTCGAAGGTGTGCAGCCTGGATTAATGTTGGCGGTCACTATTTTGAGCAGTTTCTGTAATTTGTTCAATAAAAGAATTTAAATTATGTTCTGTAATGTCTGCAATTGTTTCAAATCTCCTCTATCGTTCTTGTGTTTCTTCATTTCCTGACACAGTAGTTGCTAACTCCTAGCGCTTCATCGCTTGAGTTCGGACCATGCATTGCACGACGAAAAGTGCTTGTTTAGGTGTGTTCTATCACCAGTTAAAGTTTGGCCAAAGAGTTATGAATCATCCTGTAGAAAAAAAATGTATAATTGCACGATACTGAATTTTATCTATTTCAAGGAATACAGACAACAGTTTTGTGTGAGACAGCTGTATAAAACAAACTACGTGATAGAATGACTTGTAATTTCGCATGGATGCTATGACAGATGTACCAACTTAGAAAAAAATCTTGCCGGTAGTGTTGCCATCTATGGTCGAGGCCAAGAACTTTTCAGACCACCCTCGTATGTTATGGAGTAAACGGTTTATGAACAAATATATTTTTTACACATGATGTTATCTATATCCACAAATTTGGGTATAATCTTTGTCGAATAAAGCATTAAGGATGATACATTACGTGCTCTAAATGGACATTTTATCTTTAAATACAGGTTTTCGTAGCCCAAATTCTGTCATCTTGGAGAACAAGAGTTGGGGCATCTGCTGGACATATCGTCTAGTTTTATCCCTTAGTTTATGAAGGTTAGAAGGCGGGTCATGGTGGAATATACATTTCTTCAACACATCCCAAACAAAAGCATAAAATCAAGAGAACCTGAAGGGTAAAAGGAATTTGTGAATCTCGAAATGTCCCTCCCGAGACAGTCTTCTGGTAAATAGTCTCTAGAACCACGCGATGTGTGGATCTAGAGACTATTGTGATAGATTTCTCCATCTTGTTTGAATACCTATGCACAAAATGGAATGTTACTCCACGAAACACCCTATGAATATCCTGGGTGAACGGAATCAGCACATTCTCGATGTAGCGTTTGCTATTCAAGGTAACGGTTACACTACATTCTTCAATGAAATAGGGAACAATTATGTCATTGCTGGAAACCACACGATTCGGTGACCTTGATGTGAAGAGGTTTCACTTGGACAAATTCAGGTCTCGAGAAACCAAGAAATCTTTAGGGTTGTCTGTTTTCATGATCGCTTAGATGGAGATGCGCTGCTTCCGCGAACCAGATATTATGGAGGAAGGGTAGATCTCCATAGGCATTAGCCACCACGCGTACACATTATTCTCACAGTACAGCGTTAGCCGTTGCTGTTAAACACTGACCCACCTGAATGACGCACGAAAAAGCACCAAGCTCCTTATGGATACTCTGTAGTGACTGCCTCGTTATCCCAAGTTTTACCGATGTGTGGCGTTGACTGCCTTTCGGAGACTAACGCTTGCTCCAGCATGCACCCGTGATTCTCATTTGTGTTAATAGTTCGTGGTCTCCTCAAATGTCCTTTGCATTGCGGTAGAACACTGCCAGTACTTCGGAGGCTCCCGATGAAGGCAATGATGACACTATTGCTTTGGTGCACTTATGGAAACGACGACGAAACTGCTCACAAACATGTCGTAGGCTTGGAGCATTTGCTCTACCAACTCCGTTTGAACGAAAATAATAATCACCAATAAACGCCTTTTCTTCCAACGACACCATTGCTACAGCTATTGGTGTAAACTCCATACGTGCTCTTCTATTAATATGCATGCAGTCGAACGGCATTCTCATAAGGCGTGTACTAAACGGGGGGCTGACAAACTTCAGTAGTGTTTTTTTTTCCGCCTTACCGTATTGAGGTACCCTGTAAGAGTCTAGTTTTATGTTCTTCAACAGATAAGAAAAAAAAAATGTCATATTCTTAGTTATCTTACAAAGCAGAGTAAAAGATTATTTCACACTAACTAGGTGTGGCTTCATAGTGCTTTCCCCTCTCAATCAGAACGATACCAATTTTAGTAATATCAACACTATTGGATACTGTATAAAAGATATACAGTGTCTACTAGTAACTCTTCGGACACTTTATCAATTTACAACTGATGCTAGCAGGCGAACACAAATATCCGCTATGTCAACATGTGATTTTGATCACCTCTTAAACCTTTTAAGGGAGGCGTTCCACCAATGTGCAGCAGACATCAGGTGGAACTTGAACAATTCCTCCATCAAAGCAGCACTGAATACGACAGATCGCGGATGTGCTCTATAATCGCCGCTCCAATTCGTCCCACAGGTGTTCTATAGAGTCAAGACTGCACCGGTCATGGTAGTCGTTTAAACACCCATTTCCTTGTACCATTCCATAGTAGCTGCAGCTTTGTGACACGCGACATTGTTGTCTTGCAGCAACACGGTCCATTCCATAAAACCGACAACGTACATTACACCTGATTATCCAGAATATCAAGGTACTGAGTTTCCTTTATTGAACCAAACCACAGACTGTGACCAGTGGTCCCACTTTAAACAAGCTGAATGCACTTCACAACAATATTTCACCACCAAACTCTACAATGAGTACAACTCACTGTGGTAAAAAGCATTTACCAGGCTGCCTTCATACACTGCGATCAGACTACAAATAGATGAATCTTGATTTATCGCTCCAAAGTACAGTTTTCCACTGCTCAATTATTATCCATCAACGAATGGAGATCACCAGGTCAGACGAGTTGCCCTGGTCGTTGTAATGTTCGGCATGTGTGGAAACCCAGTAAATGGAGGTCTTTTTTATACTATTAGTGCTCGCCCATGGTATTACTGGCGCTCTGGAACTCATCATGGATGGTCTGTGTAGATTGTAGTCGATTTTTGCATGCGACCTGTTGTAACACCTGCCTGTTTCTGTCGGTTATTTTTGGCGGCCGCCCCGAGTGTTTTTCTAGTGATGCCAGAACGTCTCCATTAGTTGATAACATCGCCAGTCATTGATTTTAGATATTCCAGTTGAGCAGCAATGGCACCAATGTGACAGCCAGCGATCTCTCGATGTCACCGAGTTCATGTCGTGTTGCCATACTACCTTTTTCAATTGCTACGATGAAATACTGCTTCTTATTATCTTGTCCACCGGTTTTTATGTTATCAAATCTGGAATGTTCCTAAACTTCAAATAACAGGTTTGTCCAGACAATTAATGGTAGACTGTAAGTTTAAGAGTACTTTTGCACAGGACTCATTGCAGATCCTTATGCAAAAGTCCCATAGTTTATGCATTCCACTGGAATTTCAAATTGCCTTCATGCTTACATGACAATATTACTCAAATAATAATTCCATGTTTCAGGTTATTGTTTTTCGCCGGTACGATTTCACAAAATTTTCCATAAATTTTGCTGCTGTTTGGTTGAAGAAACTAAAGTTTTCAGGGCAGTGTGGTATATCTGTAAACTGAATGTGCTCTTTTGGCCAATTTGTTATGTGCGATGGAGTACCACATAATGGACCGGCTAATTCGATGTCTGGTGAAAAACCATTATAAACTAGACGATGCGAGCCCAAGGCTATGCATCAAATGACTCGCTACCGACTCCATCATGGTACTTGCTCTCCCTCTACACACACACGGGATGAGTACTGGAGAAATTAACAGTGTTCAGGTGTTGAATTCATTGATCTGCATAGTAATATTTAACTCTTGTACGTGGTGGGGGGGGGGGGGGGTGGGGGGGGGGGGGGGTGGGGGGGGGGGGGGGTGGGGGGGGGGGGGGGTGGGGGGGGGGGGGGGTGGGGGGGGGGGGGGGTGGGGGGGGGGGGGGGTGGGGGGGGGGGGGGGTGGGGGGGGGGGGGGGTGGGGGGGGGGGGGGGTGGGGGGGGGGGGGGGTGGGGGGGGGGGGGGGTGGGGGGGGGGGGGGGTGGGGGGGGGGGGGGGTGGGGGGGGGGGGGGGTGGGGGGGGGGGGGGGTGGGGGGGGGGGGGGGTGGGGGGGGGGGGGGGTGGGGGGGGGGGGGGGTGGGGGGGGGGGGGGGTGGGGGGGGGGGGGGGTGGGGGGGGGGGGGGGTGGGGGGGGGGGGGGGTGGGGGGGGGGGGGGGTGGGGGGGGGGGGGGGTGGGGGGGGGGGGGGGTGGGGGGGGGGGGGGGTGGGGGGGGGGGGGGGTGGGGGGGGGGGGGGGTGGGGGGGGGGGGGGGTGGGGGGGGGGGGGGGTGTCGCAGAAGTTTTCAGAACAAGAAGCTGAATGCGGTTCAGTTTTAGTTCATAATGGATCACTTTTATCATAACATTTCCGTAAAGAAGTTCCTAAATGATATTAGCAATTCGCTCTGGATGGATCAAATTTAATGAAATTTTTAATTTCAATCGACTAGACTTATTGTGATAAAATTTGGTAGAATGAATTTCTTAGCCTATTCCTCCTCTTATTAACTGCAATTACATGTTTTCGAGGTTATTCGGGAGATAAGTGCATGTGGTACTCCTGTCTTCCCTACAGATAAATCGCTAACTGTGCAATGAAGCAGGATGTACACTTACATTAAATGTTATAAAATGCAAGAAAATAATTATTACGTTTTAATGCCCACTTCCATATGTTGTCTGTATCATGGGTAACGTATCGCATTGTTACTGAACATTTTCTAAACAATAGTTTGCAAGAAAAATGAATTTTCGATGAATTATGAAAGAATTCATCGAAAAATTTTAGGTGAATTGTTTTTTTGATGAATTGCATTTTCGACAAATTGTCGTTCGATGAATTGTCATTCGAGGAATTGGTCATTCGATGAATTGCCTTTTCGATGAATTGCCATTCGTTAAATTGTCGTTCGGCGAATTGCTTTTTCGATGAATTGCTGTTCGATGAATTGTCTTTCGATTAATTGTTTTTCGATGAATTTGCCTGTAACCCACTGTAACTGGCTATTCTGGTGACATCGTGAGGTTTTGAATTAACTGTTACCGCATAATTAGTATAACTGATAAATAATATATTATTCCCAAAGGCGGGGGGGGAAGCTTATTGAACTAAAGAGTTGTATACCAGTGGGTGAAATGGACGTTTGAAAGAAATGAAGCATTCATATGGAACTTGGATATCCGTTTTTTTCTTCTCCCTTCTACATATTAGGCCTATTCGCCTGTTACAGGGCTATCATAGGCTCTTTTAAGTCTTACCCGTCCCGAGGATATGGTATATTCTGTGGCTGTAGATTCCTATGTTCATGGTACTGGTTTGCCTGCTTGTGGGAGGTAAACCCCAGATAAACAGATTGCTGTCCACGTCCAAGATCTGCTAACTTGGCTATGTCTGAGAAAGATTCTTAAGCTCCTCACGTCAGCAACGAGAATCGAACCCTTTCCCGGGCATATGGTTGCAAATTGATAAGGGTGTGCTTCTGACATCTCTAGAGAACCAATTATGAAGATGATGAAAAATCTTCGTAAGTATGATATGAATTACTCGAAATGTGGATTTTCTTGGATGGGAAGTGAAGAGAAACCTATTCCAAATTTTGTTCTATTAAAAATAAATCGTATGTTTTGTTTACATGAACATATATATTCAAATAAAATACACATTTACAATGAAATATACTTTATTTATTATTTGATAAGAGGTACTTGGTAATAATGAAAATTTAAGAAGGGGTACGCAGATATCTGAAGTTTGAGAAACATTGCATTAGTCAGTAGTAGACACGTAGCATTCTGGTCACAATACAATATGACTGCGTCAGTTTCGTTCCAGAAGAAAATTGGTGAATTCAACTGAAGCGATCACATGGAAGAAGAGAGTGGGGAAGGAAGGAAAGAAACTTTCAGGCTAAACTGGTTAAAACAGCTGAAACACTTAAGTGTGCAACCTTTATTTAAGTTCATGATTTCTGTGGATATTTCGCTAGTAGCTCATAGACTGGCGAAAATCTCATTTACTTACAAAATGCACATAAAGTGAAAATTTCACCCACAGCTTAACAAAAAAATGTACTTTAAAATGTAAGCTTTTCATTATCTAATTTACCACATGTTATTCATAATTGTTACTACGATTATTCTTATGCTTTTCTATTTTTAATATCCTTAGACTAAATTTTTTTTAAAATTGCATATTCGACAATAGATTCAGAATTGATTTTTATGTGGTGCTAGAAGCGGGGGGGGGATAAGAAAAAATCCCACTTCTACTATTTTGTGATATTACAATTAATTGAGACTCGACGATAAGTAGTCCTTAAAGACAGGCAATGGTATTTTACTGCAGATCTGACACGTGACCGGATTTGCTTACTAAGGAAAGACACGTTCGAATGCTGACAGTGACATTTTTATCAGTGCAATGACTGATGGGAAGGGGAAGAATGTTTTTATTTCATCTCAGCTGCTGAAAACACTTCAGTCCAGTTCCATAAACCTAGATTTAAACCACGCTAAGATATTGATATATGATCTACTCTATTTATGCGAAGAACAGGTGGACTGAGAATTGAGAAGCGTGTGTGTGTGTGTGTGTGTGAGAAGGAACATGACACGATTACATATTGTCTGATTGGAGAAAATTTAAAAACACTAAGTATTTTGTAGGTAAAATAAAAAGGAACTTCTTCCACATTTAATATTATCTGCCAGAATGATTTGTCCAAAGATGCATATGACACGGAAGTCTCCATTGCAGGTCGGTTGTCCAGTCTCTTTACATTGCACTGCGCCATATTTGACATCCGCTAGTCCAGTGTTTCTCAAAGTGGGGGTACGCGGCAAATTTCGGCTATGCATCATTATCAATATCGCTAGGACTCATGTCCCGGCGATAGTAACTTGCTCACTGCGGTAAACAACACTCCCTCCCCAACAGTGCCACTATACACAAGAAAAACAAGTAGTTTTATTGTATCACTAACTAAGGTATAGTGACATTTGCAGTCTGTGTAATATATTTCTCAACAAATAGTGCAATTTGAGTCAACTGGAATAAAAATGGCACCAACTAATGAATCACATGTCCCCTTCCCACAGAAACTATGCTATTTAGACTGAAGCAAAACCATATGTTACCGGTGTTACCAGTGCAACCTATGGTTTTGCTTGACACCACCCAGTCGTGAAAGCGTTAAAACTAAGAAATATATAGTGATTTTAAAGTGATTTTTTTATTGGGGGAGGGGGGGGCGCCAACTAAAGTTTTGCACACAGGCGCCGGACACTACTGGCGCACCCCTGGGTTGAAGAGAATTAGCATTTCAACTCAACTGTGTTGAAATGCGAATTTGTCTTTGGTTCGCGCGATCTTTTGTTAATATCGCACCAATCATATGCACTTCTTGATAGCTGGTCTACGTATCTCAAGTCTTGTAAATTACTGGTGATTTTTGCTTGAAATAATGGGACAGAAGACGAAGCTATCTGGGTGGATGACTTTAACGATGCACACAAGGAAACTGTTCTCGATGCCAAAAGCAGCGATAGCGAATAGGAGCTTCCTGGTAAGTCACCATTTTCAGTTTTTTTCTGAAAACTTTAGTTTCCAAAAAGCTCCACATATATCTCGCATCACGATTTTTTAGCTTTAATTTTGGAAAAAAAAGTGCGAGTTATATTCGAGTAAATAGGGTAATTGTTTTAGCTTTCAAATTCTTAAGTATGGATCATTGGTTAAAGATTTAGCAAATACAAGTAGCTGCAAGCAAACGTTGATATCAAAGAAAACGTTGATATTGCATTTGGATGAAATGAAATTGATAAGGGTGTGCTTCTGACATCTCTAGAGAACCAATTATGAAGATGATGAAAAATCTTCGTAAGTATGATATGAATTACTCGAAATGTGGATTTTCTTGGATGGGAAGTGAAGAGAAACCTATTCCAAATTTTGTTCTATTAAAAATAAATCGTATGTTTTGTTTACATGAACATATATATTCAAATAAAATACACATTTACAATGAAATATACTTTATTTATTATTTGATAAGAGGTACTTGGTAATAATGAAAATTTAAGTAGGGGTACGCAGATATCTGAAGTTTGAGAAACATTGCATTAGTCAGTAGTAGACACGTAGCATTCTGGTCACAATACAATATGACTGCGTCAGTTTCGTTCCAGAAGAAAATTGGTGAATTCAACTGAAGCGATCACATGGAAGAAGAGAGTGGGGAAGGAAGGAAAGAAACTTTCAGGCTAAACTGGTTAAAACAGCTGAAACACTTAAGTGTGCAACCTTTATTTAAGTTCATGATTTCTGTGGATATTTCGCTAGTAGCTCATAGACTGGCGAAAATCTCATTTACTTACAAAATGCACATAAAGTGAAAATTTCACCCACAGCTTAACAAAAAAATGTACTTTAAAATGTAAGCTTTTCATTATCTAATTTACCACATGTTATTCATAATTGTTACTACGATTATTCTTATGCTTTTCTATTTTTAATATCCTTAGACTAAATTTTTTTTAAAATTGCATATTCGACAATAGATTCAGAATTGATTTTTGTGCGGTGCTAGAAGCGGTGGGGGGATAAGAAAAAATCCCACTTCTACTATTTTGCGATATTACAATTAATTGAGACTCGACGATAAGTGGTCCTTAAAGACAGGCAATGGTATTTTACTGCAGATCTGACACGTGACCGGATTTGCTTACTGAGGAAAGACACGTTCGAATGCTGACAGTGACATGTTTATTCGACACTTCATTTGCCAATTAAAACATTCTACAATTGAGAATTATAACTGGTTTCTAATTCCATGTGTAAGTCATTACATTTCTTTTGGATTTCAATTTGAGTATTAGCATTGAGACGCGATTAACAAGATTTATGATAGCATATATTGGTGACACGGAGTTGCACTGTAACACTTCATATAGCTCATGTACATTAACACATTAAAAGTCAATGGATGTTACAGCTTTACCTATTTTGCGGGGTTAAAAACCCGCTTTACCGGGACGAAAAACCCTACAAAATCAGGCAAAGACTGGTTCATCTCATTGATCAGAGAAAGGCATAGAAAACTTCTCTCATTCATTGCGGACAGAATCGGCTTGAAGGTCTGAAAACCAGGCTCCACAAAGTTTCAGGAACAAAAGTTATGTAAATGAATTTCATTCAGCAAGACCGACTAAGCTTTGTTTCTGAAAAAGAAATAAAAATTTCGAGTGAGGCTCATTTTAAATAAACCTTAAAAGATTAAGGAAGAAACAGACGCTAAAAGGTGTCATTGCAATATTTTTTTTAAAATAAAATCGATCATCACAATTTATGTCATTTTAATATTTGTATTGATTTGCAATAGAAATGTGGAATAACCAATCTTTAATCTTTTTAACAAGGCGGCATAAAATAACGAAATACAGAAATGACCACCTCGTACAAGTATTTCTTCTACGAAGTCGGAAAAACGAAATCCTAAAATGGTATGAATTTTTGGAGATGCGTGTTGAACAAATGACGTTTTTAGGAGAACTAAAATTGTAAGATGTCAAATGTAGCAAATAATTTACAGTCAATAACGCAATGCCATGAAAATGCGGTCACTTCTCTTGACTTCTACACATTGAACATGTGTTAATCATTTCCCCTAATCCAAATCATTCCCGTACATTTAAATACTCGAAAAGTATAAGCAACATAAGCCGTGTGTTTTATTAGTAATTTCACATCACTTGCAATTAGAGTTTAGAAATTACGAGCGTTGACTTATCTCGTGAAAAGTATCAGCTAACCGAGCGAATTTCTTAACCTAAGAAAATGGATTATAAATATAAATGCTAAATCTAAATGTTCTCTTCATTTTCAAAATTTTCCTAAAAAAATGTTCCAACATCTTTATTAAATTTATTATCATAAATAAAGTAATATGTGCTAATAAGTAAAGTAATAACAAAATAAAAAGTACAGAATGGTTAAATTTTGCTGCCAAAGTAATATTAACCAAAGTAATATTAACGATTTCGTTATCCGTGTTTATTATTACGGTACATAAGAACTATAGCTGTTTTCTATCCAAGGAGTGAAAGTTTCCGCGCATGCACTTTTTCTACCCCAGTCCTGTGCATCTTGTGTCCCTACTGCTTTATCCAGTATCGTCTGTATCTGTAAAAAAATTCTGCGACCTTTAAGGAAGATTTCTGGAAAGAAAGGAAGAATGCCCAGGAAATCTCATTCTTTAGCGGTAAAATGGGAAGTTCTGAATCGGTTTGATAGAGGTGAACGCAGTACTGGCATTCAAAGGATGACTCGATTGAGCGATTCTACATTGATAAATAACTAACAAATGCACAATAGCGCTCAATTGTCAATGTAATTATGAAAATGGAAAGAATGCTGGCTATGTGGATTCTCTCGTGTGAACGTCCCTTTGTCTGGGCTGGTCACGCGAGCGAAGGCGAAAAGCAACCGACATCTTTTGCTGGAAGTTGTGGGTGGTTCGACCACTATAAGTCGCCATGCGTTCCGCAGAAATTTGACTAACGATGCTGCGGATGTAGATCATGTTGCTATGGAATGAATTTATCTTCAAAACAATGATAGCGGAAGGAGGTTACAATCATAAGCTGAAAGTAGCTTTCAGCCGCTTACGAGCCGAACTTCAGCAGACAAGCTAAAGATGTAATATGTATTAATCGCTAAAATAAATAACTACAATAATTGTTTCTTTTATACATACTGAGCATTTTATTTAATATGCTTATGGATTAATATGAATGAAAAATGGGTACATTTTTGATATACGAGGTGATTATCACGCAATCCCCATACCATACTATATTATAAATACAGGTAACTCGAAGGAGTCATACTCATCGAGGGAGGCCCTGAACATCATATCAGGGACAAATATCGGCATTAACACAGTATCTATCCTTTTCTTTGAACTCATTTACAGTCATGGAAGCCACAACAAACTCTGGCAGCTTATTCTACTCATTCACCACTCTCCAAGTTAAAAACCTAGTTCTAACACCCTTGCTAACTACACTCTTGCTCAGATTCCATGGATGGCCCCTAGTTCTCCCATCACCAGACCTGTTCTGAAAAATTTCCGCTGAATGAATCTTGTAAAACGCCTTCAGTAATTTGAATGTCTCAATCATATCACCCCTTTTCCACCTATCAACCAATTTCTGTAACCCACAGATCTTCAACCTGTTCTCGTAAGGTTCATTCCATAGATCAACTATCATCTTGGGCACTCATCTCTGGATCATCTCTAAATCCTCCCCATCAAGAAGAAACAAAGGGGCCCAGATCTGGACACAGTAGGCAAGATGGGGCTTATCACTGCTCGATAAAGAGGAACAATAACTTGCTTATCTCTGCTCGTCAAAGTATTCTTCAGTAACAGAGTAATCTGATGAGCTGATTTAGCTACTTTTGCTATGTGCTTCCCTAAATTTCAACTACCTATCCGCCAAACACCCAAATCTCTGGCTTCATCAACCTTCTGGAGTACAGTTCCACCAATGTGATATACTGCTGCTAATTTTTTCACCCCAAAATGCATAACCTTACACTTTGCTACATTAAACTGACATCCATTCTCATTAGCTAAGACTGCCAATCTATCCAAATCATCCTGCAAAATTTTGACATCATGTGCATCCACTATTGCTCTACCCAACTTTGCATCATTAGCAAATAAATCAACAGTTCCTCTCAGATTCTTCCCTATATCATTAATGAACAAATTAAATAGCAGTGATCCAAGAACAGAACCCTGTTGCACGCGACTAGTAACAGGCCTTCTTTTGGACTCCATTCCAGAATAAACTACTCTCTGATATCTCTCCATCAACCACCTCCTATCCATCCCCATGTGCTGCAATTTACTGATTAGAATTCCATGTGGTATCCTGTCAAAGGCCTTAGCAAAGTCTAGCAGTATCACTGCAAATAAATTACCCTTATCCAGTTCTGTCACTGTATTATAAAACGTGAGCAAGTTACTGGGACATAATCTACACTTCACAAAACCACACTCTCCTCCATACAGTATCCCATTTTCATCTATCCATTCCTGTATTTTGCTCTCGACTAATATCTCCAAAACCTTGACAACGATTCCTGATATACTGATCGGTCAGTAATTTGCAACAGCAGTCTTGGAACCTCCTTAATGCAATGGAACTATTATCCCCTCGTTCCACCTCCTCGGGACTAACCTGGAGCTGAGACTTAAATTAAATAATATAGTCAAGGGAACTGACAATTCCTTCGCCGCTTCAAGTAAGACTTGAGCTTGTATACCATCCAATCCCATAGATGTATTTACATTAAGGTTCTGTAATATACTACTCATCTCCATTTCATTCACTTCAGTTCCTGTATCAACCATTTCATAATGAGAATTACCTGTATTTTACACAAGGAGAAGTACATTTCAAGTTTGATATCAAAAGAAAACAAAATTTGGTCAAGATTTCATGTTTCTTATGGATATTTCTAAGAGATGAATTTGATGTATCATGTAAACAGGGTTGTCGCCAGATTAGATCGTGTCCTGAGGCAAACAATTAAATAGCGCCCCCGATGGATTATAAGACAAAAATATAAGAAAATCTCCAATTGCTATTTTGTTTTATTACAAGAGAAACATTGATGTAAAACGATTAGATAATAATATTAATTAAATGTTTGCCCTACGGGGATATCGCACAATAAACTGTTCATAAGCTCTTCTAAATTTAAATTATAAGCTCTGTCCATCTCTAACGATATAGTTGCTAGACCAACCAATCTTTCTTGGGTCATTACCGTTCGCAAATAATTTTTAGTCAGTTTAAGCTTGGAAAAACTTCTTTCCGCACTTGCTATGCTAACAGAAATTGTTAGTATAGCGACTGCACCTACCGCAATATGGCTGAACGAGCGCCCTTATTATACCGAGCCATGAGGCAGGCAGCCTCTATGCTACACCCTATAGATGGTACTGCATGTAAACCATTGAACTACTACTATTTATGCATATCTAGTGACAGTGGTGCACTCAGGATTTAATCTTGGAGATGGCCGAGCGCTCAGGATTTAACCTTTGGGGGGGGCGAGTTGAGTAGACGTTTTGCGAATACACACTACACATCGCATATGACCTATAACTGAGCATCTGCAGTGATCGCTAATTCATAAGTAGCACACAACATAATAAAAAAATGAATTTGAATTAGGAAAAGATTTTTGGAAATTTTTCTAGTGTTTTTTCCTTTTCTTTGGGGGATGCCTGGGCCCCTTTCCCCCCTCTGGGTGCGCCACTCTAGCGAAAGACTGTCATGGTTTATGCAAAAAATTTATGAGTCCACTTCGGAAGATTGCAAAAGATTAAAACAAGAATAATACTGCTTATTTAAGAGAACACTTAAAAGAATGTTAAATTTTAAAATTGTGTGGTGATTCTTGCTTGCTCCACCTTTGTGGAGCAAGCTCGTCACTAATCTTAATATTCTCTCATAATGTAAAACACAGCTCCTATATTATAAGAGAATATTAAGGTTAGTGATGGAGCTTGCTCCACCTTTGAATGGAGTTGCCCTGATGTTGTACTACCCAAGTGATTACTTACACTTGGTCTCACAGATAGTTTTTTCGGCATGAAACTCTATGGATTCGATGGATTTCGTACTCGGCTACAAAATAAAATGGGATTTACCATCTCCCTTTAACTTAATATTTACCCAGTTACAATAACAACGAATATTTGCACGATGCCTTCTACTTGTTAAGTGGGTGTATTTAGGTTACTCTCCGCATGTATATATACACACTAAGATAAGGATAGCTCAAATATCTTTATCTTTGGGACGTTATAATTTTTACATTTACTATGTTACGATATTAACAAATATTTGCATGACACCTTATACTTGTTTAATGAGTGTATTTGGGTTATGCTCCCCATGTACATACACACTAAGATAAGGACAGCCAAATATTATCTTTATCTTTGGGACATTATAATGTTTACATTTACTATGTTATGATATCAACAAATATTTGCATAGGTTATGCTCCCTGTGTATATACACATGATAAGATAAGGATAACCAAATATCTTTCTTGGGTTGTTATAATTTATATTTTTATTATACCCTCCACGCAGTTAGCAGATTCATAGTGGGAGGTTAATTCAACTGAGAACATGCTGATCATATAGAATCTTAAAATCGTTAACACACCTTATGCTGTTAATGCAAAATATGCATTAACAGCATATTTCACTAATGAGCTTCATTCACTGACACTTCTCCAGATAAAAAAAATCTACTCTTCACCCATCTTCACCACACATTTTCATAACTTTCAGGGATAACCTCTGATTCTTCACCCTCTCACATACTCTTTTTCTAATCTCTGCTAGATTAATCTGATAAAATCCACTCAGTATCTTAAGTCTATATCATACACCTAATTTTCTCCTATCCAATGAACTCTAATCCACATTTCTGCAGCCTCTCCATAGCCATCACTCTAAACTTCTGATAGTCTTAAGTACTTCTATCTGGGCCCTCTCCAATGTCTCCACATCATTGATAACCAGGTGACCAGGTCTGAGCACAATTATCCAAGTGTAGTCTGACCAGTACCTTATACAGTGGCACAACCATTTCCTTATCCATACATGTTAGAGAACTTCTTATCATAGCAGCACTACAATATTCAGCCTTTGCAATGTGCCCTCTAAACTTCAGTGTGTCAACCATCATTAGGAAATTCTAACCTCATTCACTTCTGGCAGTACAGCACCCTCGATATAGCACACAATCTTATATTTCTGTGCACTCCAAAATGCAACACCTTGCCGTTATTGATAGTGAAACTACAAACCAAAGTCAACATTTGATACACCTCCAATTCTTATACTTCCAATTCTCCTAATGCTTGCCTCACTTCTATATTCTGCATGGCATCATTTACCCCAGTATGATATATGCTGATAAAGTGTTTGTTCAATAATTCCACTGTTCATCTGCTCCTATGACTATACAGTGAAAATATGTCAATTATTCTTCCTCTTGCTTGCCATATAGCAAATTCCCTTAAGTTGGTCTGACTATCAGCTTATGTACTCAACATACTGATGCTGACTAGTGCTTCATATAATCACCTATTTTATACTTCCACATGTATTCATTTCAGGTAGTAACTTTTATTGTTTCATCACTTCCCAAACAAGTACCTCATGATCACTCTCACCAACTGACAGCAGTGTCAACACTACATTAACAACTACATTTTGTGAAGTTATCACCAAATTCAAAACACTAAAGTCTCTACTTGCTTCAATAAATGCTGATCAGAATACTTTTCTTGCAGAAATTCCACAAACTCACACTCCTTGTTTCCATATACTATCTCCTCCTTCCATTCTATATTCCTGTAATTAAAGTCTTTCATCAATATCACCATTTTTAAGTGCCCAACTAATTTGCCAAAACATTTCACAAATGGCATTCTCTGCATTCCCTAGCCTATAACAGCATCCTATCAGATATACTAACCTATTTCAACTTTACACCACACAGATTCAAAATCTGTGCGGGCTCAATCAACTTCCACACTTTTGTGGACAATTCCTCTGCAATCATTAACAGCATTCACCATTCTCTTTTCACATTTCTATCCTTCCGGAAAATTATATATCCCAATTCTATTCCCAATATCACATCCTCCTCAGACAACCAAGTTTCACTTATTCCAATTATCGTTGGGCACAGTGGTGCACCCAGGGAGGGGGCCAAGCGGGCCTGTACCCCCTTAAAAGGAAAAAAAAACTAGAAAATTTTCCCAAAATTATTTCCTAATTAAAATTAATTTTTTAAATTTATGTTGCGTCTTCTATTTCTATACTACTTATGAATTAGCGGCCATAAAGTTGGAATACCCTATAGCTCTCGGGAATCCCGGCCACTGTGAATGCAAGGCGAACGAAGTAGTGCTCTTGAGGACCGAGCGCTACTTCGTTTGTCCTACTTGAGCTTATAGCACCTTTGTAGGCCTATTTTGGATCCTAAAAAGATTATCATGACTAACGATGGTTGCTGAAACATCACCCATTAAGATCTGTGGATCCTTGTATGGACATTCTAATACAACTGCTTTCTTACAGAATATATCTTTTCTTCTAGTTGAAGGAAATTAATACTTCTACATTTAACAAATTTTTATAATGTGATAATCAGGTGGAATGAGGTGATCCCAGAGTGGAGAACCTGCATGACAGAAGTTATCCGATAGCTGACAAAGTTATGAAGCAAGTAGGAAAGGATGTTAGGAAAGAGTAAAGACAGGACAATAGACATTAGAGAACAAGACAGAATCAAGATGGAAAGCGTCAGGAAGGGGTTAAAAACAAAAACAGGGAGAGAAAATTGAAGACTGGACACCAGACTTTCAAGATCAGCCATGTTTCTATATCACAGTGATCCCTTTAGTAAGTTCACACAAGTTAAGATTAAAATACAATGGAAGTCCTTTCCTCGATCTTATGCATCGACAGCTGGCCGCCAGATTGCGAAAGGTATTCTTGGGTAACATTTCTCTTTAATTACCTGCCTCTCAATCTCAGTATGCATTTTTGTATATTATACATATACAATGTGCTCATATCTAGTTGTATAATAATAAAACAGTGGTTTATAGGAGGGTCTTGCAGAATAATTATAACTTGTGTATGAAACATTGTTTAGTCAGGAATATGTATGATTGCCATAAAAATAACCATTGTATTACTTGTCATATTGAATGTTTTTGAAGATGACTACTTGTAGACTTTAGTTAGTATAGTTGTTTACATACAATTTCATCATTCACTATAAAAGCTGAGAGTATTTAAAATATAATGCAAAATTTTATGTCTTATCTAACCATTAAACAATCATTAAAGTGATATAACTTATAACATGAACCTTCCCTGAACCAAAAGTAATGCTGAGAATACTAGAAATGAATTTATCAAATTATTAAGTATAAACAAGGAACAAGAAATAAAATGAATAAACTGGTTTATTTGATGTGTCCAACCTAACACCGTTTTTTGCATTAGTTTTTGTGTCCTTTTGTAGCAGCTGGATCGCCAACTTGCATATTTGTGTAATTATGCCTTCTTGTTTTCATCACTTCATCCTAAGAAGTTATTCTACTCTCACCTAATCAATTTTCTTTGTTTGGCTTATCTTTTCTCATCTTATTGGCAATCATTGTAGGCATATAAATTGATGACCACTTCTCATTGATGTCTGTTTAGTTTCAAAATGAACACACATTTTTTTCATACTGCCAGTGTGGACTAACAATGTGTTAGTTATTAAGCTGATTTAAATTCCATGTATCAACTTAGTACTAATTGAAATATTCCAAAATATTTTGAATTATCATTTAAAATCTTTATAAACCCAAACCTTTATTATTATTACTTGACACCTCCAGATGAGTTTTTGTTCCTAATTTTCTGCTGTGTCAAAACAGCATGCCCTACTTCGAATTAGTATACCGATTTATTCTAACCAAACTGAATTTCATAATACTCATGCATGCACTATTTCATTTTTAATGAACGGAGAATAAAGTAGCATTTGAAATATTCTTAATGTACTTACGGTTGAATCTGCTTTCTTCTTATACCAGTAAAAAACTAAGGATATTGCTTTGGTTGGTTGTTAGTCATTTTTTCCTTTTCTTTTAGCATGACCTAAAAAATTGTATATTGCCTTTATTAATTAGTTATTATAGTCATATTCAAAATATTTGCAATGAACAGTGTTTGATATTTTTATAATATTAATATATTTGTTCTTTCTACTGAATACATCAACCTTAGGCGATTTTGGCAAGTAAAGAAAAATCTGCAAATTAATGTTTGATTTTTCATTATATTAACTAGGTAAGTTAATCAAATTATTACATGTACCTTTCTATCTTCCAACAAATAAATGAAACTGATTAATTTACAGATACCTCTCTCTCTCTCTCTCTCTCTCTCTCTCTCTCTCTCTCTCTCTCTATATATATATATATATATATATATATATATATATTTTTCCCAAGTAAGCAAACAGACAAAAATGTCAAGTTTGCGCCTGCAAGTGATGCAAGTCAAGCTGATCCTACAGGTAGTGCAAGACCAGGGAAACTCGGGGTAGACGTGGTGAACAAGCTCCGATCACTAATCTTAATATTTACCCTTAATGCCAAAACACATCTCCAGTATGGGGATGTATGATGTTTTGTATTAAAGGCAAGGGGCCACTACCCAGACCGGTTTCGACCTTTATTGAGGTATCATCAGTGGAAGCTTGGCTAGAAATACCAAGACTTAGTAATACAGAGCTTGTAAGTATTTTACCAAAACAAGTTACCATAAGGTGTTCTAACCTTATTAAATAAAAATCTCAGGAGGAGATCTATACACACACATACACACACACACACCTAGAATGTTCATGTCCACAAACTATGCAGTTACAGCATCAGCCTTGTGACAAGGTGCATTGTCTTGCTGAGAGACAATAGTAGGGATCCCATTTTTTGAAAACAAAAAACCGGGACACAATAAATTTTGTAGAATTAAGGGTTAAGAGAAATAAATTTTATTCGTTAACATTATGTATTTTAAAATAAAATAAATAAATATTTATTTGAATTTGATTTATTAATGTAGATAACATAAATGTTTATACATACGTCAAATAAATAGAATTCTAATAACAACACTGCTTTTTGTTATGAAAATGAAAGGAAAAAGATCCTTCAATTTTTCATTGAAATTACACTTTCTTTTGGGCATTTTGTAACAAACGGTATAACTTTATTAATTTAAAAAATACAATATTCACAATTAATACGAGAACGCAAGAATACGAAATGAACAGTTCAAAACTAGATATAAAAACAATTTAGCGCCCGAAGCGTATAGCTTATTTCGCATAGCGTACGATATTCGACGGTCCGAAAAGTTTCTCATTGGTTGAAAGAAAAGGAACTATCGTGGCGCGTTAATATTCAAAAACATGTCGACCAATGAGAAACATTTTAGACAGTCAGATATCGTACGCCATGCGAACTAAGCTTGAGACAAAAGATTGCTAAAAATTTACGGCCGACCAGACGAACGAAATAGATGCCGTGTTTGCGATTAGTTAAACATACAGTTGGGCGACTGTCTTCCTCATTCTGATATTCTTTTCTCGGCTGAATGAAATGTATGGAACTAAATCGTTTTCCCAAAATTCTAACATTCTGGTAATTCACCGAACTACAAAATAAATATGTCTCTGCTTTGTTTTGTAAACATACATTTTTAAAAGCACCCAAAAATATTACGACTTGTACTTATTCTTATTAGAAATGTTAATATTTTTATATTCTGAAAAATCCGGGACATTTAGCTTCCCGAACTAAACATATCGGGACGCTGGGACAGAAGTAATAAAACCGGGACTGTCCCGGACAAACCAGAACGTTTGGGATCCCTAGACAATGGTCGGTTTTGTAGAAACATCAAAGTAGGAAGCATTGCATTGTTTTACAATCATTTTATGACATTCTTATACATCTACTAACAATAATATTTAATTCTCATATATACTATACTATTTAAGCTATCGATTAAATAAACTTAAATTACCGCGAAAGTTTAAATAATACAGATTATCTGCTATTTTCTTAAAGCTGAAGTTGACATTCTTAGTCAATTTAATCGGTTATTAACCACGCTACCGGCCAAGACGTCGATAGACGTACCGTTTGCTCACAATATGACCTTTTACAGTTGGAAAACTCTAAACAGTGAAGAAATAAACAGTTCATATAGACAAAAATTTCCGTCCATTATTCCCTTGCTAGATACGCTATTGAGTTAGTATTGGCGCTCACTCTCCGGCATACTCAATGAATTGTTGCAGAATAAACTAAAAATATGATACAGTTTTATTGAAAAGGCCTTAAACATTATTAATGTGTAAAATCGAATTTTAATATTTTAAAGAAATTACATATTATCAATTAAAATAAATAACGCAGTTGTTTCCAGTCACTCTCAATCGTCTTTCGGATTCCATTGTCAATCTTTGTATCATCCACATTCTCAAGCATGCATTTTCCTCCGTTGTTTGTATTAATGCCAATATTGCAATAACTGAATTAAATTTAATGTTGCAGAGTTGTCATTTTTATTAAGTACTTATCGAACACAATATCAAATAGGTTATATCGATATCCTTAACATTGTGGGGTCCAATTGAATACAATACTATATTATAAAAATATAAAAACCGTACCAACCAGTATACGGGAAAAAGCGCCCAATTTTCACACTACCTCCACCATAAGTGTACGTTTCACAAAAATTAGAGGAATAATTACATGTCTCCTGGCTGTCTCTCCCGATCTGAGCATTACTTGTATCGCTTTAGAGCAAATTGGGAATCGTGTGTAAAGCGTAATGGCTCCCGTCGGTCTTTGATCTAGTTCATATGTAGCTTGGCTCAATTCAAAATGTTCTCTGTAAGCAAACTAACAGTCACCCACAAGCAGGCCATCTTCGTGAAATATTCAGTGCACAGTGGAAGAAGATACCAGTGTTATTTGAGCCATCGATAGGTCAGGTGACTCAGGTCATAGCTAATTCGGGTGGCATTCTTGTTTCAGCGAGCAGTTAACCGTAGTTAAATCTTAACTTACAAGTAATTTCACTTTATTCTGTCCGAAGTTTTAGTTGAAGGTGAGTTAGCCGATCTCATACGGTGGTAGCAGGGATTTTTCTCCCGGAAACTCTGGTTTTTCATCCCACCTACAGACAAATTGCATTCAGAACACACGCAATTTACAGACAAAAAAATACTGTTGGTGGTGGTGATGGGCGATAGATAGTGTTGATGGTAGTAGTAGTGTGTCAGTTGGAGAATTAAGTGGCGGTGGAGAGGATGCGATGTATTTGGCAAAGTAGAGTAGTGTGTGCCCTCCCACGATGAGTCCTTTAACTCCCTGGAGGCTGTACTCTTTACGTAATAATAATAATAATATGCGCTAATATGAAGTCCATATAAGGGGAAGGTTCAACGCTTGGGTGAGCCCCCATATTCAGTTGGCCTTTGCAGCCCAGGTTCACTTTGAACTTTCCCTTGTGCTTATGTGCTAGAATTTAGGTTTAAAACTACTGGCACTTTTAAGTAAAAGGAAGATCAAATTTCATTTTCAGCTTACCTGCGCCTCATACCGACAAATGGTATTGCGCCTCTCCTTTAGGATTCCAATATGCCTTGAGGTTTACTCCATTTTCCCCCATTCAAAGTTGGTCAAGACTTATGAATACTTCAGACTTATGAATTTTGTACAACTGCACTTCTTTTTGACTGCTACATTATTTCAAGACTAAAACTGGAAATAACTTCATTAATTATTTCAAGCTATTAATAGCTGATTAAATAAAAACTGCACCCATGTTTCATAACAGTTTTCGCGTTTATGATAGTGATGCACCGGGGGGGGATTAAAGTTCAATTCTATTGTAAAAATATGAAATTTCATTTGATGCATGTACAGATCCATCTTTTGAATGATAAAATATAAGCAAATGTATCGCTTACTTTAAAAAATGGAGCATAATATCTGAATTATGCACTAAATATATGCATATAAATTTAAATCACAACTGTTAATTTCATCTTGTAATGATCAATTATACAAGGAAACCAAGAATTTAAAAGTATAAAGAACCGTAGATTGCTATATAAAGAAAAAAAAGTTAGTGATATGATTAAAGAATTTCATGTTATTCTCTATAACGCAAAGTCGATTAAAGGAAATCTGTAAAGTATTATTCGATTTCGATGATTTTAAACAAAAATAATATAATCTGGAACGTCAGCATCCGGTTTTCTTTTCTTTTTTTAACCTCCCAAACGACTAGGTCGTCTCCATAGGCGGCCAGCTAAATCTGGATACATTCAGCCCACCTGTTGCAATTTTAAAATGCTCCAATTTTTAAAGTAAATGATACCTTTGCTTATATATATATTCTATCATTCAAAATATGTATATGCACGTGCATCAGTTGTGAAATACCATTAACATATTTTCACAATAGAATTGTGAAAATATGGAAATCCCCCCCCCCTCCTCCCTCCGCTGCATCACTATCACACACCCGAAAACTGTTGTGAAACATAGGAACAGTTTTTATTTAATTCGCTATTTTTCTCTAGTAATTGTTTCACATAACTTAATTTTTCGATACTGAAACTATGTGGTGATTATTATAAATCAGAAAATATACTTATTATTTCCTGATTATTATGAATCAGGAAATTATGATCACATAATTCGGTAATAGGCGAAATTAATATTTAAAATCACTGTCATCCTACAAATGCAATATCAGAATAAAAGAATAAATTATCGAAGAATAAATTTTTTGATACCAAGAAATTTCTGCCTGTAAAATATTCAGATATTGCTTGAGCTCTTTAGTGTGGTGCCTACTGGATATGCGCTATTGTTCTGTTTCTCAGTGGGGGTTAGCAATCTCTAGTAATTTGAGATGCCTGACTGTACTGTTCTTGGAGGCGAATTTTCACGTTCTTTTTTATAACATAGAATGATATGTTCGTATTTTCAAAGGAATAAAATATAAGAGGAATTGGAATACTTGAACTGGGACAAGTATTCCTGGTAAAGTATTTCACCAAAAAAAAAATAAATAAATAATAAAATGAAATAAATAAATAAAATATATAAATAATAACGTGAACATTTTCACTTTACCAACACTCAGCATTTGATGTGATATGGGTTCCAATTATCTTGTTTCGGAGATATATACATTACAAAGTTTTGTGATAAAAATTTCTGCTACAATGAAGTTTGACAGAATCAACAATATTATTACTACTTATTTCTGTTTCTCGTGTGGGAGAAAAACGGTAAAATGTCACTCTAATAATTATATCAGATGTTATAACGGCAAAAACAGTAAGAAAAAAAATAATTTGCACTTTCTCTTCGAAACACAAAGAAAGGACATTGTAAATTCAGCCAGTGGAAAAGAAAATAATACATATTTTTCTTCTGTTATCTGTTTTTTTTTTTCTTGTAGTATTTAGAAGAAATCACTGCATATAACATGGGAGTATGGAGGGCAAAAATCTGGAAATTGATTGCATTATTACGAATAGAGAAATCATGCCAGAAAATATTGTTCACGTAGGAGTTCTAATATCAGCAGATATAACGACATTTTCTCATTTTCTTCTAGGTTAGATAGGTGGCATTGTTGAAGTAGCGAATACTATTTTACACTAAAATGAATGGGCATGTTCCCCAAGTGATTTACGTTTGTATTTCGTTTGTTGCTTTCGAATGATTCATAAAATAAACTCTCTGAAATATCTGCAGATTGATTAGGTCTATATACCCCCACCAAAAAAAAAAATTAAGCACGTATGGACCTTTTCTTTTAAAATAATTTAAATCTACTTTGTCAAGATAAATGTATCAAATAATTTATACTTTTTCGATAATAAAAGTGAAACTGATTATTATAAATTAAGAAATTATTTTGCCATAAATATTGTATTAGCATGTAAAAGAAATGTCAGTATTTCTGTTAGGATATCTGCTAATCAACAATTGAAAAGGAAACAACATTCTTAATGTATTCTGCACTACAGCTTGAGGCACTTTACTGTTCTCTCTTTTCTTTCTCAATAGCAGTGAGAGTAACAAGCCTTAAGCTTTTCCTCCAGTTAAGAGGATATTATGAAGTATTTCTAAGACGTAGATTATTTCAGAAATAGCAACCAGGAGCATCAGTAGAAGTAGTAATATTTAGATTTTTTTAAGAAAAACAAACACTATACTAGTGAAGAAAAACAAAAATAATACTAGTATGCTTATAAATAATTTTGCATGATGAAACGATAGCACAGTATTTCTAAAATTTCAAATCATTTCAGAAGACAGTAGAACAGCTGATTTTAGATTACAAAGAAATGGTACAGAATTAGAAGCTTCACGGTACAACAATCTTATTGTCGTATTTCTTTTGTCAAAAAAGTAAAGTGAAGTAATAGATTTTGAATACTGTCTAGAAAAGCTTTCAAACCTGTATAAATATAGCATAGTTATGCAAATGAGTTCCAGGAGAGGATAATGAGGGAGAAGGTGGGGTAAGCATTTCAAAATCTTCGAAATGAGCAAAAATTTGAATCATTCCGTATATGATATCTTTCATATTATATTTTCAACATATCTACGAGGATATACACTGGATATTATCATAATGTGCATAATACAAAAAAAAAAGCAAAAAAAAAAAAAAAGACGAATGTGAAGAATCACTGCTAAAATATCATCGGATATAAATTTTTGATACCAAAAAGAATCACAATCGGAAACTGAGTAATGCAATTTAACATTTTTTGTTCATAAAGACAAAAAAAAAAAAAAAAAATCGTTTCTAGAACTGAAATGTGATGATCCATATAATGGTATTTGAATAGGAAAGAAGCAAAAGATCATATTTATTTCGATAAATATTATTTAAAAATTAAAATATTTGACATAATATTTTCAAAGCAAACATTTGAAAATTAGAGAAAAAAATTGTTTCTATATTATAAGTAAAGTGAAAGAACAATCAACGCAACTCTTCCGGTGCACCGATTTGAAGAATAAAATACACCAAATTTACTACCAATAAATAGATTCGTTGCAAAGGCTGATCATTTTGGATGGATTATTTTCGCATATGTGAAATTCTTTTCAAATTTTGGGAAGACACACAATAAATCATTTTAGAGGCAAAAAAATGATATATCAAATATCTTAGGACAGTAAATGAAATTCAAAGTAACACAATACATGTAAAGACAGGTGACACAAAGGTCACTCACCAACAGTTAGTCCATTAATGGCTCCAGAATAGCCATAATGGGATTAAACACAGAGGAAGGTAATGTCATAATAAAAGGTGGAATACTGATGAAGTTTTGATCCATGCAAAAAAAGCTATGGAGGTCTGGCAATTTCATCCACCTTAGCTAGTTGGAGGAGGGGCTATTGGAAATATCCTATCATCCTCCCAAAACAGTGATCTCACACACGAATGGCACAACAGCCAGCAGTAAACCGATTAACACAAAAACAACTACCACTGTTGCCAACATAATTTCCTGATAAAATGGAATTGTTATTTTCGCCACTAAAGAAAACAGCACTAGAAGAGTATCTGAGCCAAAATTGGACCTGCAAAAAACATCACTGACACTTCCCGCATAGCTGGTTCTATGCAGGTGTATTTCAGCCATATCTCATAGGCACAAACAGTACTGCAAAAAAAGCGTAGATATAGTATCATCACTTCGAAGCAGCTCCAATAGCTCTGGCCCCGACAAAAGTAACGGTGCCAAACGTTCCCCCTGAAATTCCCCATCAACGCATCAGATCCATATTATCAAGATACAGTTCTGTCAGAGTAAAAATGCACACATTGTCAGCAATTGCGAAAAAGCCCGAATTCGCCCATGTGGAAAGCTTCTGAAGACAGGCATTAATGCACTTTCCAAACAACGACACACTGCATAACCTTCCAAAGTTAACCAACATGAATGAACATAAATGGAATCACCTACACTTTCTACTTATCCTTCTCATCACAGTACTTCTTCCGTCATGAAGAGGGTCACACTAGGAAACACCGTTTGCTATTCGTCCAGAATTGCGAAACACTTGAAGAGAACAACATCATATATGAAGAAAATCTGAACCAAAAATCCTCTCCTCATCACGAATTTCAGAGCCAAGAAAATCCCGAACTGGAAAAGATAAGATCTATGTCGCTCTGGAATGCATGAAGGGTAATGAGATCCAAAGCTCTGATAACGAACTCGAATATCAAGCAATAGTTCACAAACAGGATGAAAATAATCAGAATGGCCTTTCATCACCTGCAGCCAGCAAAGGAGAAACAGAGTTTCCAGACAATGAGGAATCTGTACTTCCACACCATGACATAGAGGAGGAAGAAGCTGAGGGTGAACTTCCCCACACTGACGGCTCATTAACCATGAAGTAGCTGTCATCCTTCATTCAAAAAGTGCGAGTCTCCGCTCACAAATTAACTATAGTCCTTAAATATACAGCAAAAATCCCGGACGTAATGTCTCAACTTCAGGATCTTCTTCCTCTGCGCATTTTCCCGCATCCATTGCAGGGTCTTCGTATTACATAGACACGACTCTTGTTAGTACAACCCCAAGCCGGCCTGTCACCGAGCTTGCTGCTGAGGGGAAATGTATTTCTGACTGCAGCAGCGTGTGTCCAAGGGGCTGGTTTGCCTGCTTGAAGGATGAAAAACCCCAGATGAACTGAAAAAAAAAAAAAAAAGACGTGCTGTCCACGCCCAAGACCAGCTAAGTTGGTTATGGCTGAGAAAGATCCTTTAGCTCCTCACGTAGTCAACGGGAATAGAACCTAGGACATTCCTTCCCCAAGCATATGGTTGCGAAACGCATAACCACTAGACTAAACGCGCATTCGTGATCTTCACTAGAAATTGAAATGTAAAAAGAGCAGAGCAGATGTTAACAGGAGCAAGCGAATCTACTACCTAATTAATGGGCTACAAGCACAATACCAGGACTAATATTAAATTCAACTTACAATCAAACTTTCATAAACATAATGTCGTTGAGCCTGTTTTTCCTCAATGCAAGAGGATGTGCCTCTGCTTAACGTAATAGAATAGTCCTTGACCAGGTAGAGAAATACCATAGAGACCTAATACTTCTGCAAGAAACAAATATCAACTCCTCATCGAATTTATCTAGAAAATGGGAAGAGTGGCCTCATGACCTACATCACTCTATAACACAACAACACCATGGAGCAGGGATTAGAGCTTAGATGTACATCATCAATCCGCCTACAAACTTAAAGTGATTGCAGACATACCAGGATACGCCTTGTATGCTCACATAAATGCACCCAATCATAATATCCTGCATGTGTTCAATATCTACATACCACAGCAGGATGTTGCGGCATCACAAATCTTGGACTTCGTTCAAAACCATCTTTCTTGTATTGACCAAGAACACATCATAATAGCTGGAGACTTTAACTGCACTCTTGACTAAGAAAAAGACAAACCTCAATGTGCTGAACATCATAGCTCATTAATAAACAACTTCAAACACTAGTAAACGATAATGAACTCAGCATCCAGATAAGAGGTCCTATATATGGAGGTCTGCAATCACAGCAACTAATAGACTTCTCTACCAAGCACGACTAGACAGATACTACATCTCCAAACACACTGTTCCTCTAGTTAGAAACATCTCACATATTCCTTCCTTCCTTCCTACATCTCAGATCATTGCTTCATAAAGCTGCAACTTTCATTATCTTTGGAAGCATCCAAATCAGGTAGTGCCTACTGGATCTTCAACAACACCCTTCTGAAAGATTCAGATTATATAATAAAAACTCAGGCTTTAATAGCTAACCTCACTCATTTGAAGGGGAATAAACAACCAATGAAAACATGATGGCCCCACTTAAAATCACGAATAAAATTCTTCATGCAGATCTACAGTGACCAGAAGAAAGCCCTGAATATAATTCAGCACTTCAAGCCATGGAAAGACACACGTATTAGCAAAGGGTGCAATGTTTAGATCGCGGCATACACAAATAAATTTGTTAGTTGCACCCACAAAATATTTTTTCTCTTTTGAGAAAAAATACCACGCAGCAAACTGCATCTCCGCTGTTAGATTTCAAGATGGCAGCATCACAGAAGATCCAAGTAAAATCACTTCCGAAATACTACAAGAATGCATACAGCTCTACAGGAACATCCCTTCACGCCATTGATGAAATACTGAAAGAAACAAAAAGAATCTCTGCAACAGATCGGAATCACTTAGAAAACCCAATCACTCCAGAAGAACTGAAAACTGCATGCACATCCTTGCCAAAGAGTAAATCTCCCGCCTTGATGGTCTCACAAAAGAGGTTTTTCCAAGTCTCCTGGAATCAACTCGGACCACTTCTCCTTAAAACACTGCAACAAGCCAACCTGAATGGGCTTCCAGAATCCGTCACGACCTCAGTAGCACGATTGATACCAAAGAAGGGAGACTACATAGACATCCGAAACTGGCGTCCTATCTCACTAATCAACACCGACTGCAAAATCATTTGCAAAGTTATTGCAAACCGACTAAAGCCAACACTGTCTGAAGTTATTGGCCGACATCAAACTTATTCTGTTCTTGGAAGATCAATACATGATAACCTCCATTTAATAAGAGATCTCATCCACATCGCATACAGCCAAAATGAAAACCTAGTGCTCGTCAGGATTGATCATGATAAGGCTTCCGGCAGGGTAGGGCACGAGTACTTTTATTAAGTGCTAAAGGCATTCGGCTATGACCCATTCATCATTCATTCAGTGCAATTTATGTCCAGAGATACACTCTTCTGTTTGAAAATTAACAACAGGCTCACACACACACTTTGCCATACTTTCGAGAGATCAAGCAAGGATGCCCTCGCTCTGGACAATTATACACACGCTGGCAATAGAACCCTTCTTAAAAAGAGTACACGACACCATAAGCTCCAAACAAACCAGAATAATAGAGCAACATCAAAAAATAACCCTATCAGCATATGCTGATGACATCACAGTAATAATTGGTAATCAGGAAGAAATCACAGTAACCAGTGAAGCATACAGACTATATGTACAAGCCTCAGGGGAAAAATTTAAACTCTACAAAAACTACTGGTTTGTGGTCAGGCAGATGGAAGGCCAGAACTGATTCTCCGAATGAATATACTCAATCAAATGAAGAGCAAATATATCTAGGTGTACACCTTGGCAACACCAAAATATATAATGCACTGAACTGGATACAGCTACACAACTGATTTAAACAAGGGCTAAGAAAATGGAACAGCATTCGTTCAATGTCTCCAATTAGAGGAAGAGTCCTAATGATCAATCAAATGCAAAGAACAACTGCGAGTGTGTTATGGCATACTCTCAAAGTACTAACACCCCCTGAAGACTTTCTCCATCACATTCAAAAGGCAATGACACGTTTCCGCTGGAACAATACTAACTGGACAACACTCTGCACTCTGCAAGCCACAAAGAAGGTCAAGGCCTGATTTCTCTTGAAAACAAGATCACATCCTTCAGGATAATCCTTCTCCAAAAACACTTCAGTCCAATCATGCTTATATAACTCCCTTCGATTACATCATAAAATCATTCACCAAAGGACTTGCACTTTCCTCAATCCTCCGAATGGCCAGTTCTGTACCACCACCTCCAAAACTACCTCATTTTTACAAACATGCTCTACAGCGGTGGAAAAATACAGAACATCGCACACTGACAGGATCATCAGAGTCAGCTGTACTAATAGAACCACTGTTTTCCAACAGAAACATAAAAAGTCTTATAACTGGACAGCCCTTCCTTTTCCCTACACTCGACCCACAAGCTAAACTGGAAAACTCTAACATGCCTACCATTGAAAAACTCAGAAATTGAAAAGCAAGATCAACTGAATCATATACTGTTTAAACTATACATATTTGGTCCTTTTATAATTAAAATACAAACTTATTTAATACTGACCATTTACAAACAACCTTACATTATAGCCTACCAGTTTTGCCAGCAAACTGTCTGGCTTTTTGAAAGCGTTTACGGAAAGACATAAAAACTAGTAAATGCAAATTGAAAGGAACATAAAAAAACGTTGTAAACCAACTAGTAGCTAAGGTTACATGTTCGCGTGACAGAGAGGACTTATTGTTCTTATTAATTATCACACATGCGTGTTTGTTGTAAACGTGTAATGAGATCACTGGCTAGCTGTAGATCAGATTGATTTAGAGAGAGAGGATAAGGTTTTTTCACGAACTGTTTAGGATTGTACCCTGATTTCTGTTGAGGTTTTCACCGGTTGCTAACACTATTGTGGCTTCCTTGAATAAACGATGTCTGTAGTCGTCATTCAGATATGGCATGAAGCTGTTTTACCACTCTATCGTGCGGTTAGACGCACAGAAATGATGTGCTAAACCGGAAGAGATACTTCTGTTGTGGTTTTCATCACCAACATGTTCTTTTTGTCTGATTTTTAAATTCAGTGAAGTTTATCCGATGTAGGTAAATTCACAGGAGCTAGTAATGTAATATACTCCTGGATATTTGTAGAAAGGCACCTTATCTTTTAGGGATCCTAAAACTTGTCTGATGCTGGTGGTTGGTTTGTAGACCACTCTGATGTTGTAGGCTCTTAGTATTCTGGCTATTGGATAAGACATTGACTCGAAAGGGATCAGCAGAAATGTGCTGTGAGCGTGATTCTTCTTGTCTGGGGTTGTCAACATAGAGATATTTTTTGATGATGTTTTGAGGATATCCATTTTGTGATAATGTGTTGGCTATATTTGTAGGAGATATTAGTGGGAAATATTAGTAGGAGTTCAGTCTGTGTATCCGCCTCTTCTGATATAAACTTTCTGGCCCTATATTTCAACATGTGGATAATGCTCAGTTTGTGTCTTGTGATGGTTTGAAGTATAATGAAGATATCTTCCAGTATCTGTGGGCTTTCTGTAAATAGATAATTTGACACTATTTGATTGTTTCTTTATCAAGATGTCTAAAAATGCAGTTGGTTGTTGTTTTCTACTTCCAGATTGAATTTTTTCTTGTTATGTTATTGAGTTGATTTTATCCACAAACGAATTTAGATTTTCTAAGCTGTCTTGCCATATAATGAAGAGATCGTCAACATATTTCCACCATGTAGATGGTCTGTTGGAAATCGTGGAGAGAATTTCTTTTTCAAGTTTTTCCATGAAAAGGTCTGCACAAGATGGTGATATGGTCTTCCTATTGCTAGGCCTTCTAATTGTTGGTACACGTGTTGTTAACCTTGAAGAAATTAGATTGAAGGCAGTGTGTAAACATCATCTAATTTCTTCAAGGTTAACAACACCAATAAAATTGAAGGCCTAGCAATGGGAAGACCACTATGACCATCTTGTGCAGACCTTTGCATGGAAAAACTTGAAAAAGAAATTCTCTCCACAAGCTTTTTCTTTTGGAGGGGACCAGGGCCCCTTGGCCCCTTCCCTGGGTGCGCCAATGTCTTGAATTTATAAGGCTTGTCTTTAGAAAAATATATTATCCGCTTTCTTGGAGGGGTCATAATTTCATGTGAAGGTATCATCATAAACTCACAATTCATCCAAATTCATTACTTTCTGCCTTTGCTTTAATTGAGCTACTTCCCGATATGTCCAATATTGATTTTGTGAAGAAAGCTAACTTTACAGCCATAGTCCAACTCAACTAACTTAATACTGAATAAAATAAAATAAAATAAAATAACCGAGCAGATGAACCGCATTTCGTAATTACTTCTGCGACCAAACTGTCTTATATTCATTACACGGAACCAAGTGTTGTGCTCGTATGCAATATTTCCACGATCAGCATGTCTTCTCTCCCACCTTCATTATCAAACACTGTTTTTATTTCCTTTAGAATTTTTTTATAGATACTTGTGCCACGAAGGAAAAATTGACTGCTACCTTTACTACTTCGTACAAACTGGACGTGCTGTGGAGAAAAGGTTACAAAAACACAAATCTTACATCGTTAATGAAATCTGAGAAGTCCGGCTTAGTAAAACTCGAAATTGATACCGATTACTATCCTTTGTTCTGAAACTTCACCAGCCAGCCTCATTTTCGAACATTTGTTTAAAGCGAGAGCTGAAACCATGCTCCAATATTTTAACCTGAATCGCAACGACTGCTTCTCCTAATCGAAGATATGGGAAAGTCTCATTCTAATCAAATAATAGATGGTCAAAATACTTTTTCTGTCAGTCACTCGCGTTTCTGTTTATACCAGTGATATTCAAACTTTTTCATAGTACGGCACACTTAGACTAATTATTAAAATCCTACGGCACACTAAAAATATATTCTTTTAATTTTTTTGACGATCTGGCAAAAATACGCATAATTTTGATTGATTTATAAAATATTCAGACCGTTTTTTTCGCTCAAGTGAGAATGTTTAGATTGTCTTTTTATGATGTCTTTTTAATTTACTTGGAACCATAGCGTTGTTTGCTAATTTGTTTCGACAAACTAAGCATATAGGACGTTGCGGAACTTCGTGACCGGAAATAAAGTTGAGAAATAATTTTCGTTGTAATGGCGAATGTTAATTATTAATTTACTTCTAGAAGAACCAGTACTAGATATGTTATCAGCTGCTGATGTGCTGGGCAAAACTAGCTTCACTTTCTTCCTTCTGTTTTTTCTTTTTTTTTTTTCTTCTTTCGACGTACTAGCTTCACTTTCTTCATTGTCTTCAAATGATCATCTATATGGTGGAAATATGTTGACGATCTCTTCATTGTATGGCAAGACAGCTTAGAAAATCTGAAATCGTTTGTGGATAAAATCAACTCAATAACATAACAAGAAAAAATTCACTCTGGAAGTGGAAAACACAACCAACTGCATTTTTAGACATCTTGATAAAGAAACAATCAAATAGTGTCAAATTACCTATTTACAGAAAGCCCACAGATACTGGAAGATATCTTCATTATACTTCAAATCATCATAATACACACAAACTGAGCATTATCCACATGTTGAAAGATAGGGCCAGAAAGTTTATATCAGAAGAGGCGGATATACAGATTGAACTCAGACTAATATTTCCCACTAATATCTCCCAACTAATATAGCCAACACATTATCACAAAATGGATATCCTCAAAACATCATCAAAAATATCTCTACGTTGACAACCCCAGACAAGAAGAATCACGCTCACAGCACATTTCTGCTGTAGTGATCTTTTTCAAGTCAATGTCTTATCCAATAGCCAGAATACTAAGAGCCTACAACAACAGAGTGGTCTTCAAATCAACCACCAGCATCAGACAAGTTTTAGGATCCCCAAAAGATAAGGTGCCTTTCTACAAATATCCAGGAGTATATTACATTACTAGCTCCTGTGATCTTACCTACATCGGATAAACTTCACTGAATTTATAAATCAGACAAAAAGAACATGTTGGTGATGAAAACCACAACAGAAGTATCTCTTTCGGTTTAGCACATCATTTCTGTGCGTCTAACCACACGATAGAGTGGCAAAACAGCTTCATGCCATATCTGAATGACGACTACAGACACCGTTTATTCAAGGAAGCCACAATAGTGTTAACAACCGGTGTAAACCTCAACAGAAATCAGGGTGCAATCCTAAACAGTTCGTGAAAAAACCTTATCCTCTCTCTCTCTAAATCAATCTGAACTACAGCTAGCCAGTAATCACATTACACGTTTACAACAAACACGCATGTGTGATAATTAATAAGAACAATAAGTCCTCTCTGTCACGCTAACATGTAACCTTAGCTACTTGTTGGTTTACAACGTGTTTTATGTTCTTTTTAATTTGCATTTACTAGTTTTTATGTCTTTCCGTAAACGCTTTCAAAAAGCCAGACAGTTTGCTGGCAAAACTGGTAGGCTATAATGTAAGGTTGTTTGTAAATGGTCAGTATTAAATAAGTTTGTATTTTAATTATAAAAGGACCAAATATGTATAGTTTAAACAGAATATGATTCAGTTGATCTTGCTTTTCAATTTCTGAGTTTTTCAATGGTAGGCATGTTAGTGTTTTCCAGTTTAGCTTCTGGGTCGAGAGGTCTCCTATGAATCTTATTCCCACCCAGTCCCATGTAGGAAAAAGGAAGGGCTGGCCAGTTATAAGACTTTTTATGTTTCTGTTCGAAAACAGTGGTTCTATTAGAACAGCTGACTCTGATGATCCTGACAGTGTACGATATTCTGGATTTTTCCACTGCTGTAGAGCATGTTTGTAAAAATGAGGTAGTTTCGGAGGTGGTGGTACAGAACTGGCCATTCGGAGGATTTTGGAAAGTGCAAGTCCTTTGGTGGATGATTTTATGATGTAATTGAAGGGGGTTACATAAGGATGATTGGACTGAAGTGTTTTTGGAGAAGGATTATCCTGAAGGAGGTGATCTTGTTTTCAAGAGAAATCAGGCCTTGACCTTCTTTGTGGCTTGCAGAATTCAGAGTGTTGCCCAGTTAGTATTGTTCCAGCGGAAACGTGTCATTGCCTTTTGAATGTGATGGAGAAAGTCTTCAGAGGGTGTTAGTATGTTGAGAGTATGCCATAACACACTCGCCGTTGTTCTTTGCATTTAATTGATCATTAGGACTCTTCCTCTAATTGGAGACATTGAACGAATGCTGTTCCATTTTCTTAGCCCTTGTTTAAATCAGTTGTGTTGCTGTATCCAATTCAGTGCATTATATATTTTGTTGTTGCCAAGGTGTACACCTAGATATGTTTGCCCTTCATTTGATTAAGTACCTTCATTCGGAGAATCAGTTCTGGCCTTCCATCTGCCTGACCACAAACCAGTAGTTTTTGCAGAGTTTAATTTGCCCCTGAGGCTTGTACATATTGTCTGCTAGATTTTAAATCAAGTATCAAGTCTATCACCGCTATTCTTTACGTTCTAACGGTAAATGGTTTAGTACTGATGAATAGCAATGCTGAATTATTTTGGAATTGCGTTTATGTGCTTCTATCAAGTTATAAAAATGAAGTAAGAATACGTTAAACAGGAAGGATGAATAAAGTAATAAAATTAGAATTAATAATCAGATATATGAATTTGAAAATTACAGATCATCTTCAGTGACGTAAAGACTTGGGGTGTAAAGGTAGAATGCAAACAGTGGATATTCGAAATAGTATGGGCCCTGCGATTGTGTAAGCCAGCAATTTTCAACCGGAGTGCCCCGAGAGGTCTTTAATTGTGCCGCGAGGTTTGTGAAAACAAATTAAATGAAAGAAATAATGTCTCAATTTGTGCATTTATTTATTAGTGTCTGGTCTTCGATCCGCACCTGAAGCTCCCTTATTTATATTTTACAAACCTTACTGTTGGTGAATCGGTTTCAAATACCTTTTGATATGTGTGTTCACAAATAACTTCATTCAATTCTCTTATTTTTAATTTAACTGGTAAGAACTCATTTATTGTTTTTTTTTCATTGATTTAATTTCATTCAATAATGTTCCTTTAACATGGAATTATTTGTAATAAAAAAAAAACGAACATGTGAAGACAATGAAGAAAGTGTAGCTAGTACGTCGAAAGAAGAAAAAAAAAAAAAGGAAGGAAGAAAGTGAAGCTAGTTTTGCCCATCACATCAGCAGCTGATACCATATCTAGTACTGGTTCTTCTAAAAGTAAATTAATAATTAACGTTTGCCATTACAAACGAAAATTATTTCTCATTTGGCTTTATTTCCGGTCAAGAAGTTCCGCAACGTAACACACGTAGTTTGTGGCGAAGAATTAGCAAACAACGTTATGGTTCCAAGTAAATTAAAAAGACATTTACAATCTAAACATTCTCACTTGTGCGAAAAACCGGCTGAATATTATATAAATCAATCAAAATTATGCTTATTTTTTGCCAGATCGTCAAAAAAAATTAAAATAATATATTTAAGTTAAGGAATATTATATCCAATATTGTTTCTTAGCCGAATAAGAAACTCAAAGAGTTTCATGCCGAATATAGAGACTAAAAAGTTCGGCGATTCCAAGCGTAAGCAAATACCTGGATAGAGCGGCAACTGACCCTTGAAGGTAGTGCAAGCTGAGGCAACTCATAGAAAGGTGGAGCAAGATCCGATCACTGTTCTTGATATTTACCCATAATGTGAACTTAACTCCTAGGAGCTGTATTATTGTTCGGCTAAGAAACAATATTGGATATAATACCCCTTAACTTAAATAGGTTATGTCGCCGAATTGAAGCCTTTGGCTCTTCAATATAATTACTAATTTAATAGGACACCTCTTGGCAATTCTCATAGAAGGGATGTAAGTTCTGTTCGCTACAATCTGGTATTAATTTGGTCTACCTACTCACTGATGAGACCTCAAAAAAGGTCGAAACCGGTCTGGGTAGTGACCTTCTTTCATAATGTTGAAGACTTTATATCTTTATATAGTCTCTATATTCTGCATGAAACTTGTTGAGTTTCTTATTCGGCTAAGAAACAATATTGGATATAATATCCCTTAACTTAAATAAGTTATGTCGCCGAATTGAAGCCTTTGGCTCTCCATTATAATTATTAAAAGAATATATTTTTAGTATGCCGCAGAATTTTAATGATTAGTCTAGGTGTGCCTTATTATGAAAAAGGTTGAAAATCATTGGTGTAAACAGAAACGCGAGTGACTGACAGAAAAAGTATTTTGACTATTATCTGATTAGAATGAGACTTTCCCATATCTTCAATAAGGAGAGGCAATCGTTGCGATTCAGGTTAAAATATTGGACCATGGTTTCAGCTCTCTCTTTAAACAAATGTTCGAAAATGAGGCTGGCTGGTGAAGTTTCAGAACAAAGGATACAGTAATCGGTATCAATTTCGAGTTTTACTAAGCCGGACTTCTCAGATTTCATTAACGATGTAAGATTTGTGTTTCTGTAACCTTTTCTCCACAGCACGTCCAGTTTGTACGAAGTAGTAAAGGTGGCAGTCAATCTTTCCTTCGTGGCACAAGTATCTATAAAAAATTCTAAAGGAAATAAAAACAGTGTTTGAGAATGAAGGTGAGAGAGAAGACATGCTGATCGTGGAAATATTGCATACGAGCACAACACTTGGTTCCGTGTAATGAACATAAGACAGTTTGGTCGCAGAAGTAATTACGAAATGCGCGGTTCATCTGCTGGGTTATTATATTTTATTTTATTTTCTTCAGTATTAAGTTAGTTGGGTTGGACTATGGGTGTAAGGTTAGCTTTCTTCACAAAATCAATATTGGACATATCGGGAAGTAGCTCAATTAAAGCAAAGGCAGAAAGTAATGAATTTCGATGAATTGTGAATTTATGATGATACCTTCACATGAAGTCATGACCCCTCCTATAAGGCGGATAATATATTTTTTAAAGAAAAGGCTTATAAACTGAAGCCGCTATATAATATCGTCGAAATCAGACTTTTACAAACACATATCTCCGCGGCGGTAATAGAACTCACAACTGACTGGTGGGAGAAGCAGGCAACCTATCCACTTGGCCAAACAGGATATGTTAGAGCAGTTATGTGAGGAGAATGGAGTGCATTTTGTGAATGTGTGGGAGGAATTTGAGGGACGGATGGAATTGTATAAAGAAGATGGGCTGCATTTAAATGGTTTTGTTGTGAGTCTGCTGGAGAGATTGTTACTGGCAGGAGAAGTAATGACTGTAATGAATATATCTGAGGTGGTGGGAAGTGATATGAAAGAGCAAAAAAGTAAGGTAGGGAGAGGTATTTGTTCAGTTGCAAATGGGGAGGTGAATATTATGAATGAAGTAAACGAGAGAGTGGAGGTACAACACGAACAGGGAAACGGGGGGAGTCAGGGTGGACGGGAGGAAACTTTATGAAACATGCGGGTGTTGAATTCAGAAGTGAATGTGTAAGCGGACAAACACAAATTGAGATGGCCTTGGATGGGTGGAAAAAGTTTAGGTGTGAAGAAAGTTGTAGAATTGGTGGTAATATAGAGGAAGTGACAGGAGAAGGTATTGAAGAGTTACATCGCAGGAGTGATGTTCTTAGGACTTGTAGAAGCAGTAATGATTTATTATGTTTATTCACTAATGCTAGAAGTATTCGAAATAAGGGGAACGAACGAAATTGTTGCTTTGCTCGAGTCTGTTCGCCCCAAAATTGTTGGTATAAGTGAGACGTGGTTAGATGACGATGACATCCTGACAGGAATAGAGATGAACGGATATGATATTTTTCGTGAAGATAGACAGGGAAGAAAGGGAGGAGGAGTACTGTTAATGGTAGCAGATGAGTTGTGCCCATCTAAGGTCGAATTGCAAGGTGCAAATAGTGGTCACGGTTTTGAGGCCGTATGGTGTGAGGTAGAAGTTAGCAGGATGAAATATTTAGTTGGGTGTTGCTGTAGACCTGGTAATATGGAGGATAATGAGAAGGAAATGTATAGGCAAATTGGCCTAGCTAGCAAGAAACTAGTTATCATTATGGGCGACTTTAATTATGGTAATATAAACTGGAAACAAGAGACTGCATCTGGGGTAAAGAAAATAAGTTTTTGGAGTTTTTGAAAGATTTGGCAGCACGTAACGGAGGGTACACGAGGATCAAGAGTATTGGATTTGATCATCTCATCAGATGATGTTATTATAAACGAGGTGTCAAATCTTTCACCAGTTGGTGAGAGCGACCACGAGGTGATCACGTGCAGGGTGACCAGTCATTCGAGGACGTCTGTTAGAAAGGGATATATGCGGAATTATAAGACTGGTAATTACGAAAAGCTCAGGAAACAGCTTGCGATAATAAATTGGAAAGAGGAACTGGATGGAAAGGATATCAATGCTGCTTGGGCCATACTCAAGAACTATTTGGTGGAGGCAATATCAAAGTGTATTCCAAGGGTCAAGAGGGTAAACAGAGTGGGTGTAAAATGGATGAATCAAGAGATAAGGTATGCAATATGGAAGAAGAAGGTATTATGGAAGAAACACAAAATGAGTATATATAATAACCAGTTGCATGAAAAGTACAACGAGCAAGCGAAGAAGGTGACTAGCTTGATAAGGGCAGCAAAAATGCAGTATGAGCAGCAGTTAGCTAAAGCGGCCAAAAAAAATCCTAAGGAGTTTTTTCGATATGTCGCCAGTAGAAGAAAGAATGATTATGGTAGAATGGGATTGATTGGTGAAAACGGAGGAATGATAACCGCTGCGGAGGATATAGTTGAGATATTTAGCGAACAATTTCTAAAGGTATCAAGTTCTGCATGATGTCACATTCACAAGAATGAAATAAGGCTGTGGGACTTGATGCTATTTCACCACGTGTCTTGAGGGAATGTGCCAGAGAGTTAACAACAGCTTTTGTATATCTTTTCAACATGAGTCTCTCACTGGGTCAAGTTCCCAAAGAGTGGAAAGAGGGTAAAATTGTTCCAATTCATAAGGGAGGTGATAAGATTAAGACTTTGAATTATAGACCAGTCTGTGTGTCTGGAGTTATTGTCAAGGTATTAGAGAAGTTAGTTAGGAATAAAGTTCAAAATTGGGTTGACAACAGAAAAATACTCTTTGGTGGCCAGCATGGATTTACTAAAGGAAAATCGTGCTTTAGCAGCCTGCTTACTTTTTATAATAAAGTGACAAATGCGTTGGATAAGGGTATTGCATATACAGTGGTATATTTAGATTTTGAAAAGGCGTTTGATAAATTGCCACATGACAAGCTGGTAATTAAATCGGAACGGATGGGGCTGAACAGTAGATTGGTTCACTGGATTGGAGATTGGTTGTCTGATAGGTATCAGCGAGTTGTCTATGGAGGAGCGATATCCCAGAAGAGGAAAGTTACTAGTGGTGTACTTCAAGGGTCTGTTTTGGGGTCCATTGATGTTCAATTTGTATGTAAATGATATCTGGAGAGGTCTGAATGGTGATGTACAGTTGTTTACAGATGATGCAAAGTTGGGCAGAGCTATCAGGAGTAGTATAGATGCTGTAGCTTTGCAAGAAGACTTGAATACACTGTCTGAATGGGTAAATAAGTGGGGATGTCAATTCAATGTTTCAAAGTGTAAGGTTTTGAAATTTGGGAAGCAGAGATGGGATGTAAAGTACACAATCGGTGCGAATATCTTGGAAGAAGTAGAGGAAATGAGAGATCTGGGAGTGATTGTAGACAAGGACCTAAAATTTCGGGGATATGTTACTAAAATAGTGAAGACAACACAGCGGATAATGGGAATGATGCTGAGGACATTGACTTCTAGAAGTAAGGATGTTATGGGTCCTTTGTATAAGGCTTTGATCAGGCCACATGGATTACTGTGCACAGATCTGGTCACCTGGTTTTCAAAAAGATGAAATTGCGTTGGAAAAAGTTCAGAGGCGATTGACTAAGGTGGTTTCTGGTCTCTGTAATGTAGAGTATGAAGAGAGATTGACAAAATGCAATTTGCAGAAATTGGTGGATAGAAGGAGGAGAGGGCGATATGATTGAGACATATAAGCTATTAAGTGGTTATTACCAGATTAACGTCGGGGAGGTTTTGCACAGAATGGGTGAGGATAGCAGGAGAACAAGAGGTCATTCCTGGAAGCTGTATAAGGAGGGTGTGAGCAAGGGAGTGAGGAGCAGGTTTTTTGCATGGAGAGTGGTGAGTGATTGGAATGCTTTGCCCGAGAGTGTGGTGTGTGCAGAGACAGTGAATATATTTAAGGCACAGTATGACAAACTGTGTGTATAACAGTGGACCTCCCACGATGAGTCTTTGACTGCATGGAGGTTTTTATAATAATAATAATAATAATAATAATAATAATAATAATAATAATAATAATAAAAATAATTATTGTATTTATATGTGATATAATTAGTTGTCCGAGGTCGTGTTATACGGTATGTATTTCTGACTGTCCTGTAGTTGGCGTCGAAATAATGTTTTAGCAAAGCTGCATATTGACATAAATGTTTTGCTGTCAGTATTTTGTGTTCTGACATTGCAATGTATATAAGGTCGTTGTTTTCTCTTTGTTCCCAAAAGATCAGTTTTATCATTTTGTACTGTAGCGACTTTAATCTATTTAGTTTGTAGGGTGCACAGAAAGCATACGTTGTTATATCGTATCTTAGTAATTAGTATAACAATAACTGGCAAACTCTACAGGTTAAAGACATAGTTCCCACACGCCTAAAAACACTAATATAGTGCTTTGCATATTAGTGTTTTTAGGCGTGTGGGAACTGTCTTTTAACCAGTAGAGTTTGCCAGTTATTGTTGAGTTTGTTGTGTAGATGGTGCATATGGCTATTCCAGTTCATATTTGCATCGAAGTAAATTCCAAGGTATCGTATTGTTTCACCCTGAGTGATTGTAATAATAATAATAATTTTTTGACATTGACAAAGTTTATTATCCTCACATATGCAGAACATTTACAAATATACAAATGAAGTATTACCATCAAGTTTTCTATTTACTACAAATATTCAGTTCAAAAGGTTAGCTAAATAACGTTATCTAAATATACATAAATATTAATGATAATAACATTTTTTTACATTTTTTTCACATAATAATAATAATAATTATAATAATAATACATTCAGAGTATTTAAATATGTATACACAACGAAACATATTATTATATTTTCTGTACAGTACAAAGATTCAGTACAAATGCAGAGTACTCAATTTTTTTGTAATTTTTGGTATTATATTTTAATAATAAATAAATAAATAAATAAATAAATAAATATATATATATATATATTTATTTATTTATTTATTTTTGATTTTTATCGTTTTTTATTTCTTAGATAAATTACATACATTACATGAACACAATTGACAGATACTTGCAGGTACATAATATTTTTAAATAATAATAATAATAATAATAATAATAATAATAATGTTTTTTAACATTTTATTATGTCTTAGATAATTTACATACGTAGATACAATAATAATTAAATTAAAATAAAAATTAAATTTTAGCCTATTTTTGCTACCCACTTTGACTGTCCTGTAGTTACTATCGAAATAACGTTTTATTGGTATTACATTTTAGTGAAGGCCTCTCCCATTGTGTAATGGTTTTGGATCTACTGCTCCCATTGGGAGAGGACATAACAAACACCCATGCCTACGTGGGATTCGAACCCACAGCCTGTTGGCTGGGAAGCAGATATGCTAACCAGTAGTGACCTCTCCTCATAATGTAAAACAGTAATACATCTCCTAGGAGTTGCGGTTTACATTATGAGAAAATATTAAGGACAGTGATGGAGCTTGCTCCACCTTTGACACGAGTTGCCGTAGTATTGTACTACCCAAGTGATGACTTACGCTTGGACTCGCCGATAGTTCTAAGGCATGAAACTCTCGATAGATTTCGATCTCCGAGTTTCGTATCCGGCTTTAAAATAATGAGGGATTTATTATCCCCTTAACTTAAATTCACATTATCTTCTAAAACTCTCTCATACAGAATTAAAACAGAAATATACAAAACAGTCACTGGATTACCGTTTTATATCGATCAAAAATCTGGAACATAATAGAACAAGATGAAAAACTTTGCAAATTTCAAATCTTTGAAAATAAAATCTTTAAAATTGTCTTTGAACCTGCATCAGATAATATAACAGGTGAAAATATCATAATCAAGAACTTGACGAACTATATCAATTCCTAATACTAACTGACGAAATTAGAGTTTACAGTCTCAGAAGTCTTAGACATATTAAAATATGGTTAAATAAGCATTTAAGATGATAGAAGGCGCCCGCGAAACTTATAGGATACCATTCGAAAAGATTTGGTTTAGATGGGAATCCAGGATTCTACTGGAAGAGACTGGGATCAAGAGAAAAGATGGAACAGTCTAGAACAGAGGTCGGCAAACTGCGGCTCGCGAGCCACATGCTGCTCTTTGGGTACGCACATGTGGCTCTGAAGTAAAATTGAAAATGAAAATAAAACTATCATAGTTTCATTTATAAAATTTTTAAATGATTTTATTCACATATTGGTGATTTCATTTGTTTAATAGGTCTCGCAAAACTTCGTGGCACTAAGATGCGCGATGTTAGGGAGGGGAGAAACGCGCTGGAGGGGGGTATGCAAAGGGAGTGGAGGGGATGGTTGAGCACATGGTCGGCAGGGCAGCCAAACAAAGTGACTAATTAGGCTTAGGTTTTAGGATGCCTCGACATCTGAGGTCATTTGCAGAGCAACAAAGTGACTAATAACTAATATATTATATATATATATATATATATATAATAACTATATATATATACATATATATATGTATATATATATATATATATATATATATATATATAATAACTATATATATATACATATATATATGTATATATATATAGTTATTATATATATACATACATATATATGTATGTTATTATATATATAGTTATTATATATATATATATATATATATATAATAACTGTATATATAAATATATATATATACAAATAATATATATTATATATATATATATAATAACTATATATATAAATATATATATATACAAATAATATATATTATATATATATATATAATAACTATATATATAAATAAATATATATATATAATATCGGTTTTAAATTAAGGGGATAAAAATCCCTTATTATTATATAGCCAGTATGCGAAACTCTAAAATCGAAAACTACGATCTAAGAGTTTCATGCCGACGAACTATCGGCGAATCCAAGTGACCACACCAAGGCAACCCGAAGCAAAGGTGGAGTAAGCTCCCTCACTATCCTTGATATTTTCTGATAATGTAAAAAGACACAGCTCCTAGGAGATGTAAAACTGCTTTACATTATGAGGAGAGGTCACTACCCAGACCGGTTTCAACCATTTTTGAATGTAAAAGTGAAACGGGCTCTAAAAATAAGACGATCCCGAAAGATCGCCCAACTCTGTGTTGTTCCGCTCAATGACAAGCTCACCCCGTCACCGAGAAGAACTTCTCAGTATTGGCTCTACCCAGAGGCAGGCTCGCCCCACCACCGAACAGAGCCATAATCTCAGCGGTGGGCCCATTCAGAGACAGGCAAAAACCTATCCCCAAGCAGAGCCTCATGGAGCCCTCCACCGGCTTCAACCTTTTTTGAGGTTTCATCAGTGAGTAGCTAGACCTGGATGATATCAAAGTTTAAGTGAAAAGAAGTTACATACCTTCGCTATACGAATGCCAGAAAGGTGTGCCCATATATTATATTATATTATATTATAACTAAGATGAAAAGCCGTATAGTGAAGTTATGTAAGTTCTTTTCACTTAAACTTTGATGTCATCCAGGTCTAGCTACTCACTGATGAGACCTCAAAAACGGTTGAAACCGGTCTGGGTAGTGACCTCTCCTCATAATGTAAAGCAGTTTTACATCTCGTAGGAGCTGTACATGCTCCTAGGAGTTTTACATTATGAGAAAATATCAAGGATAGTGAGGAAGCTTGCTCCATCTTTGCTTCGAGTTACCTTGGTGTTGTACTTCCAGGTGGTCACTTACGCTTGGATTCGCCGATAGTTCTTCGGCATGAAACTCTTAGATCGTAGTTTTCGATCTTAGAGTTTCGCCTACTGGCTGTAAAATAAGGGATTTTTATCCCCTTAATTTAATTAACTACGCCAGAAAAAAATAGCTGTTTGGCTTTTTATCTTAATATTGGTTTTATTATATTAATTAGATACGTTGACGGTCGCGATTTACGCGGCGTGTTTTATTTCACGTGCAACTGTTAAAATAAAACGTGTTACTGGTGAGATTTATTTTTGTTATATTTTCGAATTATTAATTTATTATTTTAAATAATTACTTAGTTCTTTTTATTTTCTTCTTGTATAATGTATTTATATAACTTGTTAAATAAAATATATTGTTTAGGATGCCCTTCAAGATGGCTACGAAGAAAAAAATTGAGAAAAACAACAGATGAGCATCATGACTTTAAAACTGAATGCACTGAATCTTTCGCGTTTATCTTGATCTCAAATGGCCTTCCAACTTGTCTTATTTGCCAAGAAAATGTGGAGCATAACAAAAAGTCAAATTTGGAGAGACACTTCCCGACAAAACATGCCACTTTTGCCAGAAAATATCCTCTAGGTGACACTAGAAAGAGGGCATTTGAAGAACTTCAAAAAAAAAAAAAAAAAAACGTTGAAAAATCAAGTTCCGTGTTTAATTATTGGAGAGAGTCTGCCAATGATGTTAATATTGCAAGCTTCGTAGTGAGTCAGGAGATCGCTAAGAGAGGAAATCCATTCAGAGATGTGAATACATAAAATGTTGTTTTGTTAATGCATCTGAAGAACTTTTTCGGAATTTCAAAAACAAAGCCGAGATTTTAAATAAAATTAAAAAAATACCGTTATCTGTATGTAGCAGATAGGACAGTTATAATGTCCTCAAATGTGACCAACCAACAAGTCGAAGACGTTAAATTAGCTTCAGTGTTAACAGTTGCGGGAGATGAGTCTTGCAACATCAAGGACACAGCTCAAGTTTCCCTTTTTGTGCGGTATGCATTATCTGAGGTCCCTAGAAAAGAACTTCTGGGATTATTGCCACTCAAGGGCCAACCGCGTGGAGAGGACATAGCAAATGCCGTCCTTGAATGCATGGAAAAAAATTCATATCCCACTCAATAAAATTGTGTCAATTGCAACTGATGGTGCGAAAAGTATGACGGGAGCGAAAAAGGGTTTTGTTTCAATTTTAAAAGGAAAAATTAATCATGAAGTGATTACTTTCCATTGTATATTCCAACAGGAAGCACTTTGTGCACAAACATTTACATAAGAAATTGGTAAAACTATGGAATTGGTAATTAAGATTACCAACACCATTGTAGCAAGGGGACTTAACCATCGACAATTTAAAGAGTTGCTAAGTGAAATGGAGAGCGAGTATTCAGATCTTCCCAGTATAACGGTTCGATGACTTTCCAGAGGCGACATGTTAAAGTGTTTTGCATATTGCATAAATGAAATGAAACAATTTCTCGACAACAAGGATGTTCAATGTCCAGAATTGACAGAAGATCAGTGGTTGCAAAAATTGTACTTTATGGTGGACGTTACATCACAACTAAATCAGCTCAATCGTAAATTACTGCTTTTTCAATGCTAGAAGATGTTATTTTGCTTGAAAAGAAATTGATTCTGTTCGCTGAAGATTTAGAGAGGGGGAACTTTAGTTCATTTCCCAAACTTGTCTCAATATCGCCGAGAAAACAATGTCCTCATTAACAAAGATTATTTCAAGACAGCAGTTTTAGACAGGAAAGAAGGTTTCAGGAATTCAGAAATAATAAAGCGACTCTAACTTTTATTACAAATCCTCTTAATGCCAATGCGAAGGAATTAAACTTTTTCTCCGTTTGATATTGACACGGCTACTTTTGAAATACAATTGCTGGACTTGACAAGCAAAGACTTATGGAGCTCCAAATTTGTACGTCTTGGTGCTGAAATAGAAGAACTGGAAAAAGAAAAATGCAGTCTGATTCCACAGCGCAAGCAGACTGTTATAAAAGAACTACAGAGGCAGACTCAATGATTTTCAATACTTGGAATAGTCTTCCGGACTCATATCATGAGTTGAAAAAAAAATTGCATTTGTTGTTCTCAGTATCTAGAGGTCTACATATTTATGTGAGCAATCGTTTTCTAACTTGAATTTCATTAAATGTAAATGGAGGAGCCAACTTGGAATCGTGCCTTAAATTAAAAACGACTAGTTACAAACCGGACATACAGAAACTTTCTAAGGAAATGCAAGCTCATTGCTCACACTGATTAAAACCAATGGAGCGATATAATTAATATCATAACTTGTTATATATTACTATCATATTACTTTAAATTTTCCTTATTTTTAAAAATATACTTATGGCTCTCGAATAATTTTTAAATTGTTGTGAGGGACAGGTTTGGCTCTTCCGTCTCAAAAGTTTGCCGACCTCTGGTTTAGAAGAAAAAAAAAAACATAAGAAATCATGTCTGGTTCAGACGTGATTTATTTATTTATTCAAGAAAATGGGCAATACAAGAAACAAATTATAATATAATAATAATGAAAAATAAAATACCACATACAATACAGTTATGAATAGATGGGAATTTGTATCGTACGAATTCCCATCTATTTATAACTGTATTCGTACTGGAAGTATTCGGAAAAGAATGAAAGAAGATGGTACTTGCCACCATTGACTCTTAGCGGGTGAATTAGCTAGAAAAAAAGAGGATAGCAATCAGGATAAGATACATTTCTTTATTCAAGATATATCGTAATACATAATATAAAAATACAGTTGCAAAAGCGAATAAAAGTTGATCAGCTCTCAGATGTGAACTGTAGACTAAAATACACAAAGATTATTGAAAAGAAAATGAAAGAGTTTGAGAACAGGAATCAAACCTTGGAGATTCAGTGGCAAACTCTGAAAAAAACATTGATCGATTCTGCCAGAGAGGCATGTGGTGCGGTTGTGTGCAAGGATAAAAAAATCAGAACTCCCTGGTGGACACAGGAAGTTAAAGAGGCAGTGAAGGAAAAGAAGAAAGCATATCAAAAGTTCCTGGCATATAAGTCAGCTTGTGCTCTTAGAGAATATAGAGACAAATGCAAGAATGCTAAACACTGTGTAAAACTAGCTAAACAAAAGTCATGGGAGGACTTTGGCAAGAATATAGAAAATAAATATCAAGAAGGTGGCAAAATATTCTGGAGGTTGTTGAAGAAGCTTAGGAATGGAGGAAAGAGAGCTGTAAAAGGAATTAGAGATGATAAAGGTGACATGAAAACAGGAGAAAAAGATATCCTTGAAGTATGGAGTAATTACTTTGAAAAACTGCTAAATGAAACAAGCAGTGATGACAGCACAGTGATAAAAAACACTGACCAGGCATGCAGTCAGGAATACATATCCATACTTGAAGTAGAAAAAGCCATCAAAGGCTTGAAATGTGGAAAGGCAGCAGACGTAGATGATATTCGACCAGAAATGCTGAAGAACGGTGGTATAAAAGTGTTACAGTGGCTGCACTGCATAGTTCAGAAAGCCTGGACAGAGGGACTAATTCCGATGATTGCAGTAGAGCTCTCATAGTACCCATATATAAAAAGGGAAATAAAACTGAATGTGAGAATTACAGAGGTATTTCCCTACTGAGTGTTCCTGGCAAGATCTATGCAAGTATACTTGAGAAACGGTTGAGAAGAATTGTGGAAGGAAAGCTTGTTGAAGAACAAGCTAGATTCAGGCCAAATAGAGGCTCTCAGGATCAGATCTTCACTTTACGACAAATAGTCGAGAAAGCATGGGAATATAACAGAGATCTGTATTTAAGTTTTGTCGATTTGGAAAAGGCATATGACAAGGTGCCAAGAGAGAAGCTATTCAATACGCTGCAGTTATATGGTGTCAATGGGGCATTATATCAATACTTAGTCTTTATTTGAGTTGTAAGTCAGCAGTTAGAATTGAAGGAAGTACAGGAAGATGGTTTAATGTTAAATCTGGTGTGAGACAAGGATGCACATTATCCCCTCTGTTATTCATTATCTATATGGATCACATTATGAAGGAAAGTGGTATTAAACCTGATATCAAAATTGGCGATGTTAATGTCAGCTCTTTGCTTTATGCGGATGATGTTATACTTCTAAAAAAATCCGCTACAAGTCTGCAAGATTCTCTGACTAAATTCAATTGCTGTTGTAATAGATATGGTATGAAGATCAGCAATAAAAAGACAAAGACAATGAAAATAGGCAGAATCATTGAAACGTCAACTGTGTTGTGAATGGAGTGGAACAAGTAAAAGATTTCAGCTACTTATGCACGATTTTTACTGAAGATGGTAAATTAAATATAGAAATAGACAACAGAATCAGCAAAGCTGGTATGGTGGGAAGTCAATTGAATAAATTCATATGGAATAAGAGAGAAATTAGTCGGAACACTAAATTAGCTGTATACAAGACAGTGTTCAAACCAGTTTTAACTTATGGATCTGAGAGCTGGGTCAGAAGTAAAACACTTGACCAAAGACTAGAGACCGCAGATATGAGAGTCCTGAGAAAGATTCGAGGCGTGAACAGATGGCATCAATGGCAATATCATATTAAAAATGAGGATATTAGGAAAGAACTTGACATTGTCAGCATCCAGAAATGCGTTAACAGAGCTAATCTCAGGTGATATGGTCACTTAAATAGAATGGGAGAGGAAAGATTAGCAATACAAGTGTTCTCTTCCAGGTTGGCAGCAAAACAACCCAGAGGAAGACCAAGATATAGGTGGATTGATACGGTACAAAGTGCCTTAGACGATAGAAATATAAGATCTGATAATGTTGGAGTCTTGACAAGTAACACACTGATTTGGAGGAAAATTGTAGATAGGAAGTTGGTAATGATGCAATTTTTTCATGTAGTACTGTCATATCCTGTACGCCTTGAGGGTACATGGCAGGAATTTGATGATGATGATGATGATGAGTTGTGAAAAATAAATAACGCGGTACCTTAAGATATACAATATAGTTTACATTGAAAACAAAGTTGTTTGCATTTTTAAACAAGGGGCAAAATAATACACAATCGAGGTTTCAAGATATCAATTTGATATTCAGTGCAGTATTTCTAGGTGACATTTTTCGTTATCTCGACCTATGAACTAACAGACTGTCAACAGATAAATATCATATTTTAATTTAAAATATTTTAAATTAAATAAACAGCAATATTCATTAATGTATTTATTAATATATAGCATTACTAACATTGCTAGCTGTAATAATTTTTAAGCTATAATATAAATATATTGGATTATTTAAGACATTGAAATAAACGAGTGGTTTTGTTTCGAATGATTTTGTTTTTCTTTCTTCCTTCCATGATACATTTTTTGCAGAAAACCGTCTGGAGAAGACGCTACATTTTTCAAACTTTAGAATTTCATGCGAAACAGCTACTACCTCGACAGAAAACTTCAACTTTCTCACGTCACGGAGTTTATTCAGGTAATCAATTAATTAAGTTTAGATAGTTCTTTTGCTTACCATTCTAATGTTCAAGAAGAAATGAAGTCGAAGTATTTATGAATTTCATACACCAGTCATAGAAAAACAATATGCAGTGAAATAATATATATATATATATATATATATATATATATATATAAACAGAATATTTCGTAAACCAGCACAGATAAAATCTCGGAATTTTATTCATAGACAGACCTTTCACCAAATTTTAGTATCTCAAAGAACATTTCCAAATTCGGTCGGTCTCCGTTAAGCATCCATTTTTACACCTCGACGTCAAAATGGTGGTACCGCCGAAAGGAGGTGTTTCTTATGGCTTGCTGAAAATTGTTTCCCACTACTATGCAAACGAAGATTCGTGTGTGTGTAGGAAATAATCTCACCTCACGTATTAACAAAAGTGAAGGAATTAAGGTTAGTGAAGTATAGTTAAATATTTTATAAAAGAAAATTATCTGCAGAGACATGTAGACTTTAACAATGTTATAAAAGAAATTAAATCATTTGGAAAAGTAATCCATAATATAACTTATATAACCCTAATTTTGTCCGTTTGGAGACAAGACATTGCTCATAATTCGGATTGAACATTCTGATTTTTCTGCAGAGAAATGGCACAGACCAGCCCGAGATCATATGCAAGATTCCCTCAAAACAAAAAGAAATCTCGTTTGTGACATTACCTACCATACTGTAGTTATATGATCTAAGAATACGAAATTTTACAGTGTTCCTTCATTCATTTCTTAAATATTTCTTAAAAAAGTATTAAAGTTAGTACTACCAGGTTCGTGACTAGCCGCATTGTAAATGAAATAAATGTTGGTGTTTTTACACAAAAAAGCTATAAATTGGAGCATGTTGGGGGTATTTAAGTAGTTTTCCTTACAAATAGCATAATTTAACTCACTGACTGTTAGAGAACACAACAATACATTGTATCCATGAATTTAACGTTGTAACGACCATCGTGCCCTTACAGGAGTCGCACAAAGCTTGCAATTTTTTATTAATCAACATATCACCCGATTACCTTGTTAATTCCAAGATTTGAAAGATAGCACTGCCATGTAGCCACAGAATCTGCTACTAATGACTCAGTTAAGTAAGTTTGAGCGCTAGTTGGAAGGAGCCCAGTCGTTCGATGCTGTTGGCACACTCTCCCTCGATGAGTCCTTGGACTCCCTGGAGGTGTCAAATAATAATAAAAAATAATAATAAAATCAACGTAGTCATATAAGCAATTCCACGCGATTAAAGGCTGATACATTTGCATTGAAGTACCACACGTTTTAGAACACAAAACACGAAAAATGCAATTTTTAGTAAAGTGCACAAAGGCGTTAGTTTCGTGTGTTTACAAATAAATGTTATAAATTGGAGCACGTTGTATGTATGTAAGTAATTTTCCTTACATACAGCATAATTTAACTTAGCGATTGATAGAGAACAGAGCATAGTATACGTGAATTTAACGTTCTTATGACCATTATGTCGTTAGAGGGCACTGAGATCGCATAAATCTTGCATTTTTTTTTATAAATTTGCATATCTCACAATTAATTACAAATACAAATACAAACATAAGCAATTCCGCGCGAATAATGGCCGATACGTTTCCAGTGGGAGCTGAATTACCCCACGTTGTGAGAAAATCAAAGTTTTTTGAACAGAAAACACGACAAAATGCAATTTTTAGGTGAAGTGCACAAACGCGTTAATTTCGTGATTTTAAACGAAAATAGGATAAATTGAAGCATGTGGTGTGTATATAAATAATATTCCTTAGATATAGGATAATTTAACTTACCGAGCGGTAGAGAACACAGCAATACATAGAATACGTGATTTGAACGTTGTAAAGACCATTATGCCGTTATAAGGCGTTGAGATCACACAAATCTCGCAATTTTTTTATTAATTTGCATATCACCTTATAGCTATAGCCTTATAGCTACAGAAAAATCAAAGTAGTCATACAAGGAATTCCACGCTAATAATAGCCCATACGCTTTCATCGTGAGCTTTTTTTTGAAAAGAAAACACAAAAAAATGCAATTTTTAGGCACAAATGCGTTATTTTCCTGTTTTTACAGAAAAATGCTATAAATTGGAGCAAGTTGTGTGAATTTACGTAATTTTTTTTACATATAACATAATATAATTTAGCAACTAATAGAGAACACAGAAACACATAGTTTACGTGAATTTAACCTTATAACGACTATTATACCTTTAGATAGCGCTGTGTTCTCACAATTCTTCAAATTTTTTATTAATTTGAACAGTATCCCATTAATTTCCTATTTGCACAGTTTGAAAGTTAATTAACGCAGCCATATAGCTACAGAAAAAACAATGTACTCTTATAAGCAGTTCCGTGCAAATAATGCCCGACAAGTTTGCATTGGCAGCAGAACTACCAGTGTTGTAAGAAAATGAAGGTTATTTAAACAGAAAATATGTAGTTTTTAGTAAAGTGCACAAACACGTTATTTTTTATTTTATTTTATTTATTTATTTTTTTTTTTACAAAATGCTATAAATTGGAGCAAGCTGTGTGTATTTAAGTAATATTCTTTACATTTAGCATAATTCATTTCTTATTTGCATAGCTTCAATGTTAGCACTGCCGTATAGCTACAGAAAAATGAACGTACTCGTACAAGCAATTCCGGGCGAATTATGTCAGATACGTTTGGATTCTGAGCTGAACTATCATATAGGAAATTCAAGTTTTTTGAAGAGATGTCTCAACAAAAAAAATAAAAAATAAATAATAATTTTTAGTAAACTGCACAGACGAGTAAATTTCGTGGTTTTTTACCAAAACGCTATAAATTTGGGCACGTTGTGTGAATGTAAGTAATTTTCTTTACAAATTGCATAATTTAACTTAGCGATTAACATTTATTTATAAAAGAGATTTCTGAATCTAGAAAGTAATTTTTTTATAGTGATCATCAGTCATTCGGTTTGTTAGTGGCAGCATTGTGCATAATCATGCACCAGTTCTTTCCGAAGTTGATTTAACAGATTCAGCTGTAAGTGAAAATGAACAACAACACACAGGTCATGGCGTTAATCCACATATTTCTCTTGCTGGTGTAACCGGAAGCAGCCGTGCCCCCCTCGCAATTATTACATTCTGAATGTGAAACTAGAAGCTCTTCTACCACTACTGACCCCTCACTCTACAGGGATTTTTAAACTGTTTCGGTTGGCCGATCACGTAATTCTATCAAATATGAAACTCATCAATTTGAGTATCAAATTCGATTTCGTGATCTTGAACTCCTCCTACCAGAGTGGTTTTTTTTTTTTTTTTTGGAATGTTTCGAGATATGCTTAATGAGATCATTCAGCGTTTATCGAGTTTAGGAACTTTTTCTCACGTTCTGTTGGGCGTTAGTGCATCCAGTTTAGAAAGCAATATTAACATACCATTCATGTTACTTTCTGAATTAACTATCCAAAGGATAGTTGATGCATTTTATGCTGTTGCCCAATCGAAACGTGAGTTTCTTTTGGGAAATGATCTTTCTATAGATGTCATTCTTATTAACATTAGTAACAATGGTGGTGGAAGAATCAATGTAAAAAGAAGAACGATGCTTAGCCTGGATGAATTTATGAAAATCCAAAGAGCTATTGTGGAAATTAACAACAAACACAATCTTTGCATGGCCCGAGCACTTGTTCTGGGTGTTATTTCACTATGTAATGATGTCAAAAAAAAAAAGACAAGTGCGATTAGATTTTAAAAAGATCTAAACCAAGAGAGCTTTAAATCTTTACAAAATTGCAGGGGTTCCACTCACTTCTTGTGGTATTCCAGAAGGAGGTCTCTTTCAAAAACATTTGAGTCCAGAACACCAAATCGTATTTTTTTCTGCAGATGCTGATTTTTCTGTGGTGTTTCGGGGACCAAATGCAAATAAACAGATATGACTTTTATACCGCAGTGCATAGTGTGCCAGCTCTGTTTGGGGGTATCTATTATTGCCACAGTTGTTTTCGAACATTCAAAGACTCTATCAAATTGCATATGCATAAATGTAAAATTGTGGTGTCTGCTGCCACACAAACACCAATGTGTGCAGAACCTTCTTTTGAGTGAGTCATGCAATAGATTTTTCTATGGGAACGAATGTCTGAATTTGCACATACAAAATAATATTTGTTCAAAATTCCATCATTCATTGCGGACAGTGTTTGGCTACTTTCTCTACAGATAAAACCCACATCTGTCTACCTGAAAATTTCTGCCCTCACTGCAGATTAGTTCAACCCCAACAAATGTGTGTTGTGCAAAAATCGGAGGTCTCAAATAAGCAGGTTTCTATGATTTTTTATGAGACAGAAACTATTGTTGAAAATGATCATCATGTTCCAGTATTATGTACAGCTAATTTCGCTAGTCACGAACGAGATTTCTGGGGTAAAAATAGTGCGGGTCAGTTCCTAGATGAGTTGGTTCCTCTCAAGAATATCCTGAAAAGGAGTCAAGATAGTATGATCCTTCGGACTGTGAAACCAAAATACGAAAATATCAATGTTTTGTGGTGAAACCACAAAACATAGACTGTCAAACCAAAACAACGAAAATTGTGATGATTGCACAGAATGGTAATGGTTTTGATGGGTATTTTATTTTGGAATATTTTTTTCAAAAAATTTCCAACCCCATGTAGTGTTTGATAGATCAAAGATACTTGCTATCTATTATGACCATTTAAACATCATATTTCTTGATAGTTTTTCCTGCATTAATGTCAACTTAGGAAACTAAAAGCCATGTTCGATCTCCCAAACGTTCGTCATGATTACTTTCCTCATAAGATTCACACACCTTTTCTCTGGATTATCGTGAAGTCATCCCCAAGAAATAATATATTTCCAGCCAGAATTTATGAACAAAGAAACTCGTACAGAGTACGAGAGTTGTTACGAAAATTGGCTAGACAGTGAATTCTGTTTGAAAATGAAACTTTTGGCTTACACGAAGGATAACGTGCATGTTTATGCATGATGGCTGCAACACTTTTCACACTCTCCACATACAGCTCACCAGATCAATCCGCTTCTCCATGACATTACAATTGCAGGAGTATATTTGAGAATATTTCTCCAGAACTTTTCTAAAACCTAACATTTTGCCCATACTTCGAGCGGTTACAGGGGGCAGTACATTTCGTTATATAGAACATAAATTAATGCAGGGGTTGTTAGGTAAAGAACACAGCAATACATAGTGTAGTGCTTTATACCTTGTTTTGGCATTATGTCGTTAGAGGGCGCTGTTATCGAACTAATGTTGAATTTTTTAAAAATTTGCATATCACCGGATTAAGTTCTTATTAGTGCAGTTTGATAGATAGCACTGCGCTATGCCTACATAAAAAGTTTCATATGGCTGGAAGCATTTTCCAGCGAGTATCAGCCGATGCGTGCTGTAATGGTAAAATCAAGGTGGTTTTGAAGAAAAAACACGAAAAAATGAATTTTTTGCAAAATAGCACAGGAGCGTTATTATTATCGTGTTTTTCACACACAAACGATATCAACTGAAGCTATATGCATGTATTTAAGTATATTTCGTTATATGGCACATCAATTAACACAGCGGTTGTTAAACAACACAGCAATACATAGTTTAGTGCATTATACCGTGTTTCAACATTAGGTCGTTAGAGGGCGCTGAAATCGAACTAATGATGAAATTTTTTAAATTTGCATATCACCCGATCAAGTTCTTATTAGCACAGTTTGAGAGGTAGCAATGCCATATACCTCCAGAAAAAGTTTTCTATTGCTATAGGCATTTCCCAGCAAATATCAGCTGCCATGTGCTGTAATGGTAAAATCAAGCTGTTTTTGAAGAAAACACACGAAAAAAAGCATTTTTTGTGAAAGTGCACAGGAGCGTTATTTTCGTGTTTTTAACCCACAAACGATATCAATTAAAGTTATGTGCGTGTATTTAAGTATATTTCGTTATATGGCACCTAAATTAACGCCTGGGTTGATAAAGAACACAGCAACATATAGTTTAGTACATTATACGGTGTTTCGAAATTATGTCATCAGAAAGCGCTGAAATCGAACCAATGATGAATTTTTTTTAAATTTGAATATCACCTGATCAAGAACTTATTAGCACAGACTGACAGGAAGCACTACAATATGACTACGAAAAAGTTTTTTTTATCGCTACAGGCATTTCCCAGCGAATATCAGCTGCCATGTGCTGCAATGGTAAAACCAAGCTGTTTTTGAAGAGAAAAGAAAAAAAAAATTGAATTTTCGCAAAAGTACACAGAAGCGTTATTTTCGTGTTTTTCACACACAAACGATATCAATTGAAACTATTTGCCTGTATTTAAGTATATTTCATTATATGGCACATAAATTAACGCAGGGGTTGTTAAAGAACACAGCAATACATTATGTCGTGTGAAGGCACTGAAATCGAAATAATGAATTTTTTACAATTTGCATATCGACCGATCAAGTTCTTATTAGCACAGTTTGATAGGTAGCACTGTCATATGCCTAAGGAAAATATTTCGCATCGCTATAGGCAATTCCAAGCGAGTATCAGCAGCCGTATGCTGTAATGGTAAAATCAAACTGTTTTTGAAGAAAAAACATGCAAAAATGCACTTTTTGCAAAGTTGCAAGGAAACGTTATTTTCGTGCTTTACACACACAAACACTATCAACTGAAGCTATTTGAGTGTATTTAAGTACATTTCGTTAAGTGGCACATAATTTAACGCAGAGGTTGTTAAAGAAATCAGCATTACATAGTATAGTGCATTATACCTTGTTTGGACATTATGTCCTTAGGGGGAGCTGTTATCCAACTAATGTTGAATTTTTTAACAATTTGCATATCCCCCGATTAAATTCTTATTAGTGCAGTTTATAGATAGCATGGCCCTATGCCTATATAAAAAGTTTCATATCGCTTGAAGGATTTTCCAGTAGGTATCAGCGTATTCGTGCTGTAAGAGTGAAAACAAGCAGATTTTGACTAAAAGACACGAATAAAAATTCACTTTTTGCAAAATTCACGGAAACGTTATTTTCGTGTTTTACACACACAAACGCTATCAAATGAAGCTATTTGAGAGTATTTAAGTATATTTCGTTATATGGCACATAATTTAACGCAGAGGTTGTTAAAGAAACTAGCAATACATAGGATAGAGCTTTTTACCTTGTTTGGACATTATGTCGTTAGAGGGCGCTGTTATCGAACTAATGTTGAATTTTTTAAAAATTTGCATATCACCCGATTAAGTTCTTATTAGCGAAGTTTGATAGATAGCAATTCGCTATGCCTATATAAAAAAGTTTCATATACCTGGAATCATTTTGGAGCGAGTATCAGCGTATTCGTGCTGTAAGAGTGAAAACAAGCAGTTTGTGACTAAAAAACACGAAAATATTCACTTTTTGCAAAATTTCACAGATACGATATTTTCGTGTTTTACACACACAAAGGCTATCAAATGAAGCTATTTCAGTGTATTTAAGTATATTTCGTTATATGGCACATATTTAACGCAGAGGTTGTTAAAGAAACCAGCAATACATAGTATAGTGATTTATACCTGTCGTTAAGTCGTTAGAGGGCGCTGTTATCGAACTAATGTTGAATTTTTTAAAAATTTGCATATCACCAGATAAAGTTCTTATTAGCGCTGTTTGATAGATAGCACTGCCCTATGCCTATATAAAAAGTTTCGTATCGCTGGAATCATTTTCCAGCGAGTATCAGCGTATTCGTTCTGTTAGAGTGAAAACAAGCAGATTTTGACTAAAAAACACGAAAAAATTCACTTTTCGCAAAATTTCACGGAAACGTTATTTTCGTGTTTTACACACACAATCGCTATCAAATGAAGCAATTTGAGTGTATTTAAGTATATTTCATTATATGGCACATAATTTAACCCAGTGGTTGTAAAAGAAACCAGCAATACATAGTATAGCGCTTATTACCTTGTTTGGACATTATGTCGTTAGAGGGCGCTGTTTTCGAACTAATGTTGAATTTTTTTAAAATTTGCATATCACCCGATTAAGTTCTTATTAGCGCAGTTTGATAGATAGCACTGCCCTATGCCTATATAAAAAGTTTCATATCGCTGTAATCATTTTCCTGCGAGTATCAAAGTATTCGTGCTGAAACAGTGAAGACAAGCAGATATTGACTAAAAAACACGATAAAATTCACTTTTTGCAAAATTTCACGGAAACGTTATTTTCGTGTTTTACACACACAAACACTATCAAATGAAGCTATTTGAGTGTATTTAAGTATATTTCGTTATATGGCACATATTTAACGCAGAGGTTGTTAAAGAAACCAGTAATACATAGGATAGTGCTTTATACCTTGTTTGGACATTATGTCTTTAGAGGGCGCTGTTATCGAACTAATGTTGAATTTTTAAAAAATTTGCATATCAGCCGATTAAGTTCTTTTAGCGCAGTTTGATAGATACGACTCCCTATGCCTATATAAAAAGTTTCATATCGCACGGATCATTTTCCAGCGAGTATCAGCGTATTCGTGCTATAAGAGTGAAAACAAGCTGCATTTGACTAAAAAACACGAAAAAATTCACTTTTTGCAAAATTTCACGGAATCGTTATTTTCGTGTTTTACACACACAAACGCTATCAAATGAAGCTATTTGAGTGTATTTAAGTATATTTCGTAATATGGCACATAATTTAACGCAGAGGTTGTTAAAGAAACCAGCAGTACTTAGTACAGAGCTTTATACCTTGTTTGGACATTATGTAGTTAGAGGGCGCTGTTATCGAACTAATGTTGAATTTTTAAAAAATTTGCATATCAGCCGATTAAGTTCTTTTAGCGCAGTTTGATAGATACGACTCCCTATGCCTATATAAAAAGTTTCATATCGCACGGATCATTTTCCAGCGAGTATCAGCGTATTCGTGCTATAAGAGTGAACACAAGCAGCTTTTGACTAAAAAATACCAAAAAATTCTCATTTTGCAAAATTTCACGGAAACGTTATTTTCGTATTTTACAAACACAAACGGTATCAAATGAAGCTATTTGAGTGTATTTAAATATATTTCGTTATATGGCACATAATTTAACGGAGAGTTTGTTAAAGAAACCAGCAGTACTTAGTACAGAGCTTTATACCTTGTTTGGACATTATGTCGTTAGAGGGCGCTGTTATCGAACTAATGTTGAATTTTTTAAAAATTTGCATATCACCCGATTAAGTTCTTATTAGCGCAATTTGATAGATAGCACTGTGCTATGCCTATATAAAAAGTTTCATATCGCTCGGATCATTTTCCAGCGAGTATCAGCGTATTCGTGCTGTAAGAGTGAAAACAAGCAGGTATTCACTAAAAAACACTAAAAAATTCACTTTTGCAAAATTTCCCGGAAACGTTATTTTCGTGTTTTACACACACAAACGCTATCAAATGAAGCTATTTGAGTGTATTTAAGTATATTTCGTTATATGGCACATAATTTAACGCAGAGGTTGTTAAAGAAACCAGCAATATATAGTATAGTGCTTTATACCTTGTATGGAAATTATGTTTTTAGAGGGCGCTATTATCGAACTAATGTTGAATTTTTTAAAAATGTGCATATCACCGGATTAAGTTCTTATTAGCGCAATTTGATAGATAGCACTGCATTATGCCTATATAAAAAGTTTCATATCGCTCGGATCATTTTCCAGCGAGTATCAGCGTATTCGTGCTGTAAGAGTGAAAACAAGCTGCTTTTGACTAAAAAACACGAAAAAATTCACTTTTTGCAAAATTTCACGTAAACGTTATTTTCGTGTTTTACACACACAAACGCTATCAAATGAAGCTATTTGTGTGCATTTAAGTATATTTCGTTATATGGCACATAATTTAACGCACAGGTTGTTAAAAAAACCAGCAATACATAGTATAATGCTTTATACCTTATTTGGACATTATGTCGTTAGAGGGCGCTGTTAAAGAACTAATGTTGAATTTTTTAAAAATTTGCATATCACCCGATTAAGTTCTTATTAGCGCAGTTTGATAGATAGCACTGCCCTATGCCTATATAAAAAGTTTCATATCGATCGGATCATTTTCCAGCGAGTATCAGCGTATTCGTGCTGTAAGAGTGAAAACAAGCTGCTTTTGACTAAAAAACACGAAAAAATTGACTTTTTGCAAAATTTCACGGAAACCTTATTTTCGTGTTTTACACACACAAACGCTGTCTAATGAAGCTATTTGAGTGTATTTAAGTATATTTCGTTATATGGCACATAATTTAACGCAGAGGTTGTTAAAGATACCAGCAGTACATAGTATAGCGCTTTATACCTTATTTGGACATTATCTCGTTATAGGGCGCTGTTATCGAACTAATGTTGAATTTTTTAAAAATTTGCATATCACTCGATTAAGTTCTTATTAGCGCAGTTTGATAGATAGCACTGCCCTATGCCTATATAAAAAGTTTCATATCGATCGGATCATTTTCCAGCGAGTATCAGCGTATTCGTGCTGTAAGAGTGAAAACAAGCTGCTTTTGACTAAAAAACACGAAAAAATTGACTTTTTGCAAAATTTCACGGAAACCTTATTTTCGTGTTTTACACACACAAACGCTGTCTAATGAAGCTATTTGAGTGTATTTAAGTATATTTCGTTATATGGCACATAATTTAACGCAGAGGTTGTTAAAGATACCAGCAGTACATAGTATAGCGCTTTATACCTTATTTGGACATTATCTCGTTATAGGGTGCTGTTATCGAACTAATGTTGAATTTTTTAAAAATTTGCATATCACCCGATTAAGTTCTTATTAGCGCAGTTTGATAGATAGCACTGCCCTATGCCTATATAAAACGTTTCATATCGCTCGGATAATTTTCCAGCGAGTATCAGCGTATTCGTACTGTAAGAGTGAAAACAAGCTCCTTTTGACTAAAAAACACGAAAAAATTGACTTTTTGCAAAATTTCACGGAAACATTATTTTCGTGTTTTACACACAAAAACGCTATCTAATGAAGCTATTTGAGTGTATTTAAGTATATTTCGTTATATGGCACATAGTTTAACGCAGAGGTTGTTAAAGAAACCAGTAATACATGGTATAGTGCTTTATACCTTGTTTGGACATTATGTCTTTAGAGGGCGCTGTTATCGAACTAATGTTGAATTTTTTAAAAATTTGCATATCACCCGATCAAGTTCTTATTAGCGCAGTTTGATAGATAGCACTGCCCTCTGCATATATAAAACGTTTCGTATCGTTCGGATAATTTTCCAGCGAGTATCAGCGTATTCGTACTGTAAGAGTGAAAACAAGCTCCTTTTGACTAAAAAACACGAAAAAATTGACTTTTTGCAAAATTTCACGGAAACATTATTTTCGTGTTTTACACACAAAAACGCTATCTAATGAAGCTATTTGAGTGTATTTAAGTATATTTCGTTATATGGCACATAATTTAACGCAGAGGTTGTTAAAGATACCAGCAATACATAGTATAGCGCTTTATACCTTAATTGGACATTATCTCGTTATAGGGCGCTGTTATCGAACTAATGTTGAATTTTTTAAAAATTTGCATATGACCCGATTAAGTTCTTATTAGCACAGTTTGATAGATAGCACTTCCCTATGCATATATAAAACGTTTCGTATCGCTCGGATCATTTTCCAGCGAGTATCAGCGTATTCGTGCTGTAAGAGTGAAAACAAGCTGCTTTTGACTAAAAAACACGAAAAAATTCACTTTTTGCAAAATTTCACGGAAACGTTATTTTCGTGTTTTACACACACAAACGCTATCTAATGAAGCTATTTGTGTGCATTTAAGTATATTTCGTTATATGGCACATAATTTAACGCACAGGTTGTTAAAAAAACCAGCAATACATAGTATAATGCTTTATACCTTATTTGGACATTATGTCGTTAGAGGGCGCTGTTAAAGAACTAATGTTGAATTTTTTAAAAATTTGCATATCACCCGATTAAGTTCTTATTAGCGCAGTTTGATAGATAGCACTGCCCTATGCCTATATAAAAAGTTTCATATCGATCGGATCATTTCCAGCGAGTATCAGCGTATTCGTGCTGTAAGAGTGAAAACAAGCTGCTTTTGACTAAAAAACACGAAAAAATTGACTTTTTGCAAAATTTCACGGAAACCTTATTTTCGTGTTTTACACACACAAACGCTGTCTAATGAAGCTATTTGAGTGTATTTAAGTATATTTCGTTATATGGCACATAATTTAACGCACAGGTTGTTAAAAAAACCAGCAATACATAGTATAATGCTTTATACCTTATTTGGACATTATGTCGTTAGAGGGCGCTGTTAAAGAACTAATGTTGAATTTTTTAAAAATTTGCATATCACCCGATTAAGTTCTTATTAGCGCAGTTTGATAGATAGCACTGCCCTATGCCTATATAAAAAGTTTCATATCGATCGGATCATTTCCAGCGAGTATCAGCGTATTCGTGCTGTAAGAGTGAAAACAAGCTGCTTTTGAGTAAAAAACACGAAAAAATTGACTTTTTGCAAAATTTCACGGAAACATTATTTTCGTGTTTTACACACAAAAACGCTATTTAATGAAGCTATTTGAGTGTATTTAAGTATATTTCGGTATATGGCACATAATTTAACGCAGAGGTTCTTAAAGAAACCAGTAATACATAGTATAGTGCTTTATACCTTGTTTGGACATTATGTCGTTAGAGGGCGCTGTTATCGAACTAATGTTGAATTTTTTAAAAATTTGCATATCACCCGATTATGTTCTTATTAGCGCAGTTTGATAGATATCTTTGCCCTATGCCTATATAAAAAGTTTCATATCGCTCGGATAATTTTCCAGCGAGTATCAGCGTATTCGTACTGTAAGAGTGAAAACAAGCTCCTTTTGACTAAAAAACACGAAAAAATTGACTTTTTGCAAAATTTCACGGAAACATTATTTTCGTGTTTTACAAACAAAAACGCTATCTAATGAAGCTATTTGAGTGTATTTAAGTATATTTCGTTATATGGCACATAATTTAACGCAGAGGTTGTTAAAGATACCAGCAATACATAGTATAGCGCTTTATACCTTAATTGGACATTTATCTCGTTATAGGGCGCTGTTATCGAACTAATGTTGAATTTTTTAAAAATTTGCATATCACCCGATTAAGTTCTTATTAGCACAGTTTGATAGATAGCACTTCCCTATGCATATATAAAACGTTTCGTATCGCACGGATCATTTTCCAGCGAGTATCAGCGTATTCGTGCTGTAAGAGTGAAAACAAGCTGCTTTTGACTAAAAAACACGAAAAAATTCACTTTTTGCAAAATTTCACGGAAACGTTATTTTCGTGTTTTACACACACAAACGCTATCTAATGAAGCTATTTGTGTGCATTTAAGTATATTTCGTTATATGGCACATAATTTAACGCACAGGTTGTTAAAAAAACCAGCAATACATAGTATAATGCTTTATACCTTATTTGGACATTATGTCGTTAGAGGGCGCTGTTAAAGAACTAATGTTGAATTTTTTAAAAATTTGCATATCACCCGATTAAGTTCTTATTAGCGCAGTTTGATAGATAGCACTGCCCTATGCCTATATAAAAAGTTTCATATCGATCGGATCATTTCCAGCGAGTATCAGCGTATTCGTGCTGTAAGAGTGAAAACAAGCTGCTTTTGAGTAAAAAACACGAAAAAATTGACTTTTTGCAAAATTTCACGGAAACATTATTTTCGTGTTTTACACACAAAAACGCTATTTAATGAAGCTATTTGAGTGTATTTAAGTATATTTCGGTATATGGCACATAATTTAACGCAGAGGTTCTTAAAGAAACCAGTAATACATAGTATAGTGCTTTATACCTTGTTTGGACATTATGTCGTTAGAGGGTGCTGTTATCGAACTAATGTTGAATTTTTTAAAAATTTGCATATCACCCGATTAAGTTCTTATTAGAGCAGTTTGATAGATATCTTTGCCCTATGCCTATATAAAAAGTTTCATATCGCTCGGATAATTTTCCAGCGAGTATCAGCGTATTCGTACTGTAAGAGTGAAAACAAGCTCCTTTTGACTAAAAAACACGAAAAAATTGACTTTTTGCAAAATTTCACGGAAACATTATTTTCGTGTTTTACACACAAAAACGCTATCTAATGAAGCTATTTGAGTGTATTTAAGTATATTTCGTTATATGGCACATAATTTAACGCAGAGGTTGTTAAAGATACCAGCAATACATAGTATAGCGCTTTATACCTTAATTGGATATTATCTCGTTATAGGGCGCTGTTATCGAACTAATGTTGAATTTTTTAAAAATTTGCATATCACCCGATTAAGTTCTTATTAGCACAGTTTGATAGATAGCACTTCCCTATGCATATATAAAACGTTTCGTATCGCTCGGATCATTTTCCAGTGAGTATCAGCGTATTCGTGCTGTAAGAGTGAACACAAGCTGCTTTTAACTAAAAAACACGAAAAAATTCACTTTTTGCAAAATTTCACGGAAACGTTATTTTCGTGTTTTACACACACAAACGCTATCTAATGAAGCTATTTGTGTGCATTTAAGTATATTTCGTTATATGGCACATAATTTAACGCACAGGTTGTTAAAAAAACCAGCAATACATAGTATAATGCTTTATACCTTATTTGGACATTATGTCGTTAGAGGGCGCTGTTAAAGAACTAATGTTGAATTTTTTAAAAATTTGCATATCACCCGATTAAGTTCTTATTAGCGCAGTTTGATAGATAGCACTGCCCTATGCCTATATAAAAAGTTTTATATCGCACGGATCATTTTCCAGCGAGTATCAGCGTATTCGTGCTGTAAGAGTGAAAACAAGCTGCTTTTGAGTAAAAAACACGAAAAAATTGACTTTTTGCAAAATTTCACGGAAACATTATTTTCGTGTTTTACACACAAAAACGCTATCTAATGAAGCTATTTGAGTGTATTTAAGTATATTTCGTTATATGGCACATAATTTAGCGCAGAGGTTGTTAAAAAACCAGCAATACATAGTATAGTGCTTTATACCTTGTTTGGACATTATGTCTTTAGAGGGCGCTGTTATCGAACTAATGTTGAATTTTTTAAAAATTTGCATATCACCCGATTAAGTTCTTATTAGCGCAGTTTGATAGATAGCACTGCCCTATGCGTATATAAAAAGTTTCATATCGATCGGATCATTTTCCAGCGAGTATCAGCGTATTCGTGCTGTAAGAGTGAAAACAAGCTGCTTTTGACTAAAAAACACGAAAAAATTGACTTTTTGCAAAATTTCACGGAAACGTTATTTTCGTGTTTTACACAATCTAATGAAGCTATTTGAGTGTATTTAAGTATATTTCGTTATATGGCACAAAATTTAACGCAGAGGTTGTTAACGAAACCAGCAATACATAGTATAATGCTTTATACCTTGTTTGGACATTATGTCGTTAGAGGGCGCTGTTGTCGAACTAATGTTGAATTTTTTAAAAATTTGCATATCACCCGATTAAGTTCTTATTAGCGCAGTTTGATAGATATCTTTGCCCTATGCCTATATAAAAAGTTTCATATCGCTCGGATAATTTTCCAGCGAGTATCAGCGTATTCGTACTGTAAGAGTGAAAAGAAGCTCCTTTTGACTAAAAAACACGAAAAAATTGACTTTTTGCAAAATTTCACGGAAACATTATTTTCGTGTTTTACACACAAAAACGCTATCTAATGAAGCTATTTGAGTGTATTTAAGTATATTTCGTTATATGGCACATAGTTTAACGCAGAGGTTGTTAAAGAAACCAGTAATACATAGTATAGTGCTTTA